>NW_024404630.1:0-52797 GCF_905171775.1 Rana temporaria
GAGATCTGCAACAAGTTGTTATGTGGAACTGAAGTTTCTATGTTATACACTTCAGCTGGTCTTGTATTGATTTCTATATATATTTTTGTACTATTTAAAATTTTTATTAAAAAAATCTTTTCTATTTTTCTAAAAACCATTGTGTCTTTCACAATCTATTTGCACCGCATAATAGTCCCAGGGTCCCCAGGTACCCTACTTCCCTCTTTTTATACATACCATTAATGGGATGAGGTGCTTTTTCAATCTGAGGATCTGTTTGTCCATATAAATACTGTGAACCATTCAAAAGACTCATTATGCCTCATAGATTATACGTTGGGGTGTTAGCTTTCCAAAATGGGGTCAGTTTGTTGGTAATTCCATTGTCCTGGTGTTCCAGGGCCTTCAAAACTGTAATAGGTAGTCAACTAGTTAGATGTGCAATTTATGCTCCTAGAACCCCTGATGGCGCTCCCTGCATGTTGGGCCTCTGTATGTGGCCAGGCAGTAAAAAAGTTTCACACATGGGGTATTGTTCTACTCAGGAGGAGTAGCAGAATGTATTTTGGGGTGTAATTTTTTCTATGTACATGCTATGTGTTGGAAATATCTTATCAATGGACAACTTTGTGTAAAAAAATGTGTTTTCATTTTTTTTTCCACATTTTCCAAAAACTGCTGGAAAAAAATAAACCGTTCAAAATACTCATTATGCCTCATAGATTATACGTTGGGGTATTAGCTTTCCAAAATGGGGTCACTTTGTGGGTAAATCCATTGTCCTGGTGTTCCAGGGCCTTCAAACGTGTAATAGGTAGTCAACTAGTTAGATGTGCAATTTATGCTTCTAAAACCCCTGATGGCGCTCCCTGCATGTTGGGCCTCTGTATGTGGCCAGGCAGTAAAAAAGTTTCACACATGGGGTATTGTTCTACTCAGGAGGAGTAGCAGAATGTATTTTGGGGTGTAATTTTTTCTATGTACATGCTATGTGTTGGAAATGTCTTATCAATGGACAACTTTGTGTAAAAAAATGTGTTTTCATTTTTTTTTCCACATTTTCCAAAAACTGCTGGAAAAAAATAAACCGTTCAAAATACTCATTATGCCTCATAGATTATACGTTGGGGTATTAGCTTTCCAAAATGGGGTCACTTTGTGGGTAAATCCATTGTCCTGGTGTTCCAGGGCCTTCAAACGTGTAATAGGTAGTCAACTAGTTAGATGTGCAATTTATGCTTCTAAAACCCCTGATGGCGCTTCCTGCATGTTGGGCCTCTGTATGTGGCCAGGCAGTGAAAAAGTCTCACACATGGGGTATCGTTTTACTCAGGAGGAGTAGCAGAATGTATTTTGGGGTGTCATTTGTGGTATGCACATGCCATATGAGAGAAATAAGCTATTACAATGACAATTTTGAGAATTTTTTTTAATAGAAAATAAAAATCTTAATTTTGCAAAGTATTGTGGGAAAAAATACAACTTCAAATAACTCACCATGCCTCTTACTAAATACCTTGGAATGTCTACTTTCCAAAAAGGGGTTATTTGGGGGGCATTTGTACTTTCCTGGCTTGGTAGGGTCCCAAGAAACGAGATAGGCCTTCAGTACATCAGGTGTGATCAGATGTGATAATTTTTTATGATTTGCACTATAGATTGTAGACTCTAAGGGCTAAATCCTAAAAAAGGTGCCTAACTTAACTTTCAGCAGTTAAGTTACACTGACTTAAAATTTCTACCTAAGTGCCTGATCCACAAAGCACTTACCTAGAAATTACACGCCGTGTAACTTAACTGCCTCCGTCGCAAGGCGGTCCTCCTCTCCGGGGGGCGTTTAAAACTTAAATGAGGCGCGCTCCCGCGCCGGCCGTACTGCGCATGAGTGTGACGTAATTTTCCCGACGTGCAGCGCGCGAACGTAATTTACGCCGGGCTTTGTGGATTGCGACGGGACACTAAAGTTGCGACGGGTGAAAAAAAATATACGCACCGGGAAAACAAATAGTTTTCTAAAAAATTGACAGCGTCGCTCAGCATGCATTCCTGAGAGGGAGAACTCCATGCCAATTTTCAAAGAAAAAACCGGCATGGGTTCCCCCCCCCCAGGAGCATACCAGGCCCTTAGGTCTGGTATGGGTTGTAAGGAGACCCCCCCTACGCTGAAAAATCGACGTAGGGGGTCCCCCTACAATCCATACCAGACCCGTATCCAAAGCACGCTACCCGGCCGGTCAGGAATGGGAGTGGGGACGAGCGAGCGCCCCCCCTCCTGAGCCGCATGCCCTCAACATGGGGGGGTTGGGTGCTCTGGGGCAGGGGGGCGCACTGCGGGCCCCCCCACCCCAGAGCACCCTGTCCCCATGTTGATGAGGACAGGACCTCTTCCCGACAACCCTGGCCGTTGGTTGTCGGGGTCTGCGGGCGGGGGCTTATCGGAATCTGGGAGTCCCCTCAAATAAGGAGGCCCCCAGATACCGGCCCCCCACCCTAAGTGAATGGATATGGGGTACATCGTACCCCTACCCATTCACCTGGAGGCAAAAAGTTAAAGTTATTAAACACACAACACAAGGGTTTTTAAAATCATTTATTAGTCTGCTCCGGAGGCCCCCCCTGTCTTCTTTAGCTCTAATACCAGGGGGGGCTTCTTCTTCCGCTCTCCGGGGGTCTTCTCCGCTCTCCGGGGGGGGTTTCTTCTTCCGCTCTCCGGGGGGGGTCTTCTCCGCTCTCCGGACTTTTGGAGGAGTCTCCCCCTGTGGCTGGCAGCAGTCAGGCCACCATCAGGGGTAGCCCCTCCCACTCCTCCCCCAACAGGGCTCCCCCCAGGGGGCTCCCCATCTCCCAGGCCACAAGCCTCATCTGGAGGCAGTCAGGCCACCATCAGAGGTAGCCCCTCCCACTCCTCCCTCAACAGGTCTCCCCCCCCAGGGGGCTCCCCTCCTCCCAGGCCACAAGCCTAATCTGGAGGCAGGAAGGCCACCCAGAAGACCAGGGGGGTGGCAGACTTTCTGCCGGCCAATCTGCGGAGGGACCAGGCCCTTCAGACCCGCCATCTGGGTGAGGTCACCCAGACTTTGGCACAGATGGAGGACAGCCTGTCCTCCTGTCAGGGCACTGGCCTTTCACGGTCACATTCCCCAGTTGGCTCTGGGTGGAATCGAACCTAGGACCTCTCCATTACAGGTCCAGCTCTTTGCCTCTGAGCCACTGCTCAGTGTTATTCTGCTTGCTGTCCGTTGGAGCTTGGTTCTGAATCTGTACTACTGTGGACCAATCAGTGGCCTGAGCGGCCTATTTAAGCCACCCCCTTCCTCCTTGCTAATTGCTGGTTTGTTGTCAGCTTTACCTTGTTTGAAACACCTTGAAGAAACCTGAACCTTTACCTGTTTGACCCGGACCTGGACTTGACTACTCTTTTGCCTTCTCCTGCACTTGACCCCTGGATTGTTTATTGGACCTGCTGCCGTCTCCACTCCCTTTGACCATTGGCTTACTGACTTGGATTCTCTGCCTTCTGGAACCCCTGACCATTTGGCTTGCTTCTTGGATCTCCTGTTGTCCTGACCTGAACGGGCTCCCAGCCTTCTGGACTTTGTTTTTGCACCTGCATCTCTGCTACATCTACCACAGCTCCCCTGGTGTCTTCGCATCACATCTCCAGTGATTCTCGTCTTACCATCTTCCGCTGCTGGTAGCCGGTGCCTCTTTGTGCCCCTCCTTGCTGTTACCACCTCCAGGGGGTGAGGAGCACAGAGTCACAAAGGTAGCCGCCCTCGGCATCTCGGCCTCGGTGAGTACTTACCTTAACGGTCCTGACACCTCCATTAAGGACTCAGTGACTGAAGTGAGCTGCAACTCCTTGGCGTTCATAAACTGTTTTAATGAACTGCAGACTGCAACAGCAGGCGTGGGTCAGGAGTAGGGATGAGCTGAACATACCCGGGTTCGGTTCGCACCAGAACGTTCGAACAGACCGCGGGTTCGCACGAACATTTAGAACCCCATTGAAGTCTATGGGACTCGAACGTTCGAATTCAAAAACGCTAATTTTAAAGACCAATATTCAATTTAATGTTGGAAAACGTCTTTCAGAACCCACGTCTTGCCCCAGGGAACATGTATCAATGGATTTTTTTTTTTTTAAAACGGCCGTTTTTCCGGAGCAGCGATTTTAATGATGCTTAAAGTGAAAAAAAAAATGAAAAATTCCTTTAAATATCACACCTGCTGTGTGTTTATAGTAGTGGCACGTGTTTAGAAATGTCCCTGCACAACATGAAATTATTATAAGAACAAAGTAATTTAATACTGCTTGCGCACGTGCTGTGTGGCAACAATATCTCGATTATTTTAGGGGTGGTGGGGGGGCCATTATTTTTTTGTGAAAGCAAAATTGTAGAAAAAAGGGCACCCCTCAAACATACTGGCCCAGATTCAGAGAGCAATTGCGCCTGCGTAACCATAGTAACGCAGCGCAATTGCTTCGTTGCCCAGGCGTAACTAGTTCTCCTGATTCAGAGAGCTTGTTACGCCGACTGCAGCCTAAAATCTGCGTGGCATAAGGCTCTTATGCCGCGCATATCTTAGGCTGCATTCTAGCGATGACCGCTAGGGGGTGCTCCCATTGTGATCAGTGTATAGTATGCAAATTGCATCCTAACACCGATTCACAACGTTGCGCGAGCCCTGCGTACGCAAATTACGTAGTTTGCGTACGTCGGGTTTCGCGTAAGGTTGCACATCCTAATAGCAGGCGCAGGCAATGCTATAGGATATCCGTCGTTCCTGCGTCGCGACGTTCGAAATTTACGTGATTTGCGTAAGTGATTCGTGAATGGCGCTGGACGCCATTCACGTTCACTTTGAAGCAAATGACGTCCTTGCGACGTAATTTGCCGCAATGCACGTCGGGAATGTTTCCCGACGGAGCATGCGCTCTACGCTCGGCGCAGGAGCGTGCCTAATTTAAATGATTCCCGCCCCCTACGGGATCATTTACATTAGGCGCCCTTACACAGGGGCACAAAAATTTGTCCTTAGGCACAATACAACACTGCAACCCCTCCCAATAACTCTAATTTTAAGCGCAACAAGGAGGCACGTGCAAAGTATTGCATCAAAAATTGTTATTAGACGCCCCTGTTACACAGGGGCACAAAAAAAATTTCCGTAGGCACAACACAACACTGCAACCCCTCCAAATATCTGTAATTGGAGCGCAACAAGGAGGCACGTGCAAAGTATTGCATCAAGAATTGTTATTAGGCGCCCCTGTTAAACAGGGGCAGAAAAATTGGTCCTTAGGCACAACACAACACTGCAACCCCTCCCAATAACTGTAATTGGAGCGCAATAAAGAGCCATGTGCAAAGTATTGCATCAAAAACTGCGTTGAGTTGGTTTGTAAAATGCACACGCGCAGTAAGAGCGACTGCGTTCAAGTGCTATGTAACAGCACACACACAGTGACACCAACTGCGTTTAGGTGGTATTAAACAGCACCCGCGCAGTAAGAGCGACTGCGTTCAGGTGCTATGTAACAGCACACACGCAGTGACACCAACTGCGTTTAGTTGCTATTAAACAGCACACACGCAGTAAGAGTGACTGCGTTTCTGTGCAATTCAATAGCCCACTTGTATTAACAGCGACTGCGTTTCTGTGCAAATAAATTGCACACGTGCAGTAACAGGTAATGCGTGTATGTGCAATTAACTAGCACACGTTGAATAACACGGAGTACTATGTTTAAGCTAATCCCTAATGCAGGCAATACAACACGTTAGAGCTCCTGCCTGACAGATACTAATAGCAGATCTAGCTGAGCTATACAGTTTATAAATATATTGACAACTCCTAGGGATGTGAATATATTCTCTACAAACTGTAGATTTAACTATACTGACTAGCCTTCCTGCTCTATCTATCTATCTGGTAGAAAAGACACTGTGGGGCTGATTTACTATGCTCTGTGCGCTGCGCTGGTTCATGCGTTAATTAGTACTCCGGGTGAAGCCTTAATTAGGCGCATGAACCAGCGTAGCAGCCGGCGCATTGAAAGTAATATGTAAAGCCGCGCCTATCTCCCTGTAAGAACGTTAAATTAATAACTAATATTCTTATAGCTTCAAGGGCGTATCTGAATGAAGATCATTCATAGTCAGGTTGATTTGAAAATAACGTGTGAGTTTATTGTCACACAGGTGGCATCACAAACACAATGAAAAATAGTATAAAGTTCAGTTTAGCGTAGATGAAAATATCTGGAATTGGATCGATAGTATTGTAGCAAGCTTATGAAAGCATGTGTGCAGCCTCAGGCATGTTGTCTTCTGAGATTTTCCAAAGTGATGCCGGAAGAAACAGGAAATGACGTTTGACTTCTGGCTTCAGCTGTTCTCCTAGTCAATATGTCAGTATGTCAGTGTTGTCTTTCAAAGAGGGTGTGAATGAGTGTGTCTTAGTTTAAGTGTGATGTAAATGTGAGTGAGTATCAGTGTGTCCTGTAACTGTGTGGTGCAAATGTGTTCAGCCTTCTTTAAAGCAAAGCTTAAATATATGTTACAAGTGAACGTCATGACCTCATACGGCCCAGGCTTAGACCCTTGTATGGCAAATATTAATATCTGCTAGGTTCAGCAATATGAAGATCTTAGTACAGAGTCGTATGGAGTTTGATTGACAGGCACACATGTGACACTCTATACTTAGAGTAGTGTGCTTGATGATGCAATGTCATAGAACATATATTATCAGCTATAAAGCTATAACTTCATTAAGTAACTATATACTAATACATATCAGTATGACTAAGACTTCACTTAAACTAGCTCTAAATAATTAAACAACAATATCAAATAAATAGCTAAGTTATGGATAATCTGTGATTTTAACTTTAAAGCATGTAAAAACATGTCAGCTCTGACACATGAACTCTATGTGTATACTTATCTGTTAGCCTGCTGACCTCCTGAACTCATGTCAACTTTGGACATAGTAGAACAACTGCCTGACATTCAAATCTTATGTCATTCTCAAATCGGCTATCCGTAATGCTCAGTTTTGGATAGAAGAATTATGTCATATCAATTGATCAAGGTCATTCATTCATACCTAATTATTATGATTAATCATAAATCAAAATATGTTTTGCAAGCTTGCCATGAATTGCCGAATTATGAATTTGGAATAATATTCTAACAATCCCCCCTGAATTATGATTAATCATACTAAATCATTTAATACACACATACATACATTCATATCTCATTTTCTCCACCTTGTATCAAACGATTGGACACGATATTCCTCAGAACTGAAGCAACTAGAAATTTTCCTTTTCCTAAATGCTTTACTCTTTACTTTTAACTCTTCTTAGATCTACCTTATCAAAATCTTACCAGAAATAATGGTATAGATTTTAAAAATGTATAACATAATGATGACTAATATCAATAATTATTAATATTAATAATAATAATAATAATAATAATAATAATGAAAATTATTATTATTAAAATAAGTAAATAATGCAATAATATATTTCCATATATGTGCTCAAATAATATTTTAGCTCTTTGGAAATATACTTTATACTCTAAAACTTTCATAACTTTCCATTGTTCTATTAATGATATGTTTCTTAAGTTATGAACACAAAATGTTCTATTAACTAGAATGAGTGTGCTAACATTCAATATGTGAATAAATAAAAATAAATAAAAATAATAATCCTAACTTCATGTGAACATTAATATCATAATAATTGGATAATCAAAAAATGTATATGTATATGTGGACAAATGTTTCAGTCCTAAATTGTTTATCTATAGTAGATAGATAATGTTCCTTTCTATTAATGTTTCTTCATGAAATGTCTTTAAAATGTCTTCTTCAAGTTCCGTTAGAAAAACCTTGATGAATAAGATAAAATAGTTCATAAATATGAAATATAAATCTTTTGTCAAATATTCTTCCAAAAAGGATCTCTTCTTTAACTTTGAATTTCTCTTTGCTCTTTATAGAAGCTTGTTATCCTCCATATTTGTTTGATTTTAGATGCCATATCTGTAAAAGAGAGGCAGTATCATTACTCAGGAATAAAATATTTATATTAATTCTTGTACATTTTCATATTTTTTCAACAAATATTAAAACATTATGAGACAATAACTTTGTGAATTTGCTAAAACTATATGTGAAATACTATCTCATATTTTATTCAAAGAGATTTTCTGTGTGACTATATACTTCTATGTACTTCTGTGTATTGTCCTTATTCTGTCTAAAAATAACCTAAATTATAAAATATATGTACTGTGAGGTTTAGGTATGTCAGGACGCAATATTTCATTTTTCCGGTCATGATACAAATTCTATTTCTAACGAACAAAGTTAGATTTCATATCACCCCAGAGATGACAATGGACTATGCCTTTGTTCTCACCTCTAAACGATTAGAAATATGCGTAACTGTATTCTGTGTTGGAGTTCTTACTTTAGTGTCAGAGTGTTCTGCAAGTACTTCAATGCATTTCTCAGCTCTTACGCTGGAAATCTGAGATAAAGACTTCTCAGCTACAGCTGTATAAACATGTGCTGGTGTAAATTTCAGTAGATGTCTTTCGTTCCCATCTATCTGAATGTGTATGGGTAATAAAGCTCTGAACCATAAAGGATATATTTTCTTAATTTCACTAAAATTACCTTCCTCAAAAATACCTTTTAATGAACAGTCAGGTGTCCGTACAATGGTTTTGTTTGATTTTACTATGCTCTCTGTAACTTTAATTGCATAGTAAACACTTAGAAGTTGCTTCACACCTGGCTCAAAAGTTTTTTCCAAAAATGATAAAACTCTGGAGAAATAGGCAATTATTTTCTCCTTACCTTCTTGTAACTGAAACAATGTTACTGAGATGGCATTCTCAGATACATGAGTTTTCAAAACAAACGATGTTTCAGAACAGACCTTTATTGTACTTAATGCTGGAGCATTCTGCAAATCTTTTTTCAACACTTCAAAAGCATTTTTCTCATTTGGACCCCACTGGTCAACTATATTACCTTTATTCCTTAAAAGATTATATAGTGGATTAACTTTTTCTGCGAAACAATGTACAAACTCTTTGCAATAATTTATTTTATGCAAAAATTTATGCACTGCCTTGTAAGTTGTTGGAGTTGGGATAACAGTAATATCCCTAACTGTTTCTTGCAACAATTGTCTCTTTCCTTGACTAATTTGCATGTGAAGGAATTTCACTTGACTTTTCATCAGCTGAACTTTTGTTGTGTTTAATTTTAAACCTTCAGCTTGTAACATCATAAACAATTCAGACAAAAGAGCCATATGTTCATCGATATTCTGAGTACTCAGCAAAATCGTATCCACGTGCTGACAAATGCAATCTGGCCTAGAAAATTTAGAAAGTATTGTTGCTATAGTTTCATGAACTATACCATCACCAATACCTAGATCAGGTATTAATCGAGTGAACGTATAAGTCTCTTTTCTGAATGTGAACGCAAGTTTGTATTGACAACTTTTAGTTAAAGGAATGGAAAAATGGCTACCAGCGATTTCTAGTACAGAAAACACTTTGTTCTCAACATTCAAATGTAATTTTATGTTAGATTTATCAGGAAGAACTGGGCAATTTGTGATTTGTTTATCCAATGTTCTTACGTCAACTGATAAAGAATATGAATTATCAATATTTTTGATAGGCCAAATACAGTTATTTACCACTGATTTAGCTTTCTTTACAATTCCAAGTTGTACAAATTCTTGAATAATATCAGAAAGTGGACCAATTGATTCTGGTGGTAACTCACTCTGATCAAGAGGTTCTGGATCCTTTCCTTCAATATTTAATTCGGCACTTTTCAAAGTTCCAAAGTCATTTTTGAACTTTGACCACAAACTTGGAAAAGATTGTACCACTTCCTTTAAAGCACAATTTTCATCAATATCAGGCCACTTTTGTTCTGTAGACATATTGGTAACGGAACCAACATTACGGTATACAGAGGGATCAATCAGCACTGATTTGGGCCTAGATGGATCTTTCCAAATACTTCTATTAGCCAAATCAATCACCCACTTTTGTTTATTGATTACATCAATGCCAAGTATATTCTCTGCTTCGTGACAGACCCAAATGTTAATATTAGTTTTCACTAATCCAGGTACTTCAAATGTTACATTGGATACCTGTCTAGCAGTGGAATTACCTGTATTATTAAAACCCACTATATTACACATAGGAGAATTTGGTTTCACAGGTATGTTTTCTTTAATAAGGGTAATCTCAGATCCACTGTCTAAGAAACAATTAATATGTTTACCATTTATCAAACATTGTAAATATGGCCTCCCATTCTCGTCCAAAATAATTGGTGCTACATATTGTAATGGCAGAGAAATTGAATCCGGGTGTGATTCTATTTTTGGCAATGGCAATAAACCTTCTTTTTCAGTGACAGCTCCTTTTGCCATATTGTCTGAACTACTGTGAACAGTCAAATTACTGATCTGTTTGACTTCAGTGTCATAAGGCAATTCAGTCAAAATGTTATCTTGACATGAAAAATCAGGCTGTACAAAAACTGATTTTTCATACTCCATATCTTTAGTTCTTATTTGTAAGTCACTCTTAAACTTAAAGCAATGTTTTTTCATATGGCCAATTCCATGACAGTAAAAACACATCATGGGGTCGTCTCCTTGACTCACTTGACTGCACCTGTCCTTGTCATTCCTGCTAAGACCTGTCGTTTCTGACACGTCTGTAGCCTGACTATTTTTGTCACATTGAATAATAGAAACCTCGCGTGCGAGACTGCTTTGATTCAATTGTCTCCTAATTTTGTCAATGAAACTTACTATAGCATTTAAATTTTGACGTTCCAGTGCTATAGCGATTGAAGTTGGGTCAAGGTATTTAAATTTTTTTATGAAAGCCATTTTTAATCCTGGGTCAGTTTCATCATCTACTCCAAATATCATTTCATAAACCTTGCAAAATCTTGTTTTAAACCAAAATGGATCTTCTTCTGCAGTAGTCTGTAAAAGGTCTAGCATTTCTATGGTCGGTTTTTGTTCACCGGTCATACATAGCAATAATAGTCGCAATCTATCTGTGGCGTCATTTTGACCTTCATCATCACTAACAAGTGAATGGATTCGTTTAGCAAAATTAACAGGAATCCACAACTGAAAAATGTAATTGCGTTGATCGTTTGAAAGATTAAAACGATCTGCAAACATTTCAAATAAATCCCAATTAGAAAATACAGTAGCCTCAACGTCATAAATAGGAAAGTCTTTTAGAACCTTCATCAGCTGATCATGAATTTGCAATTTAAGTTTTGCAGTCCTACATAATAAGTTTTTATGTTTCATTTCCATTTCATCAGTAGCATCAACATTCTCTATTTCCGAACTTTCCGGAAAATAAGATTGTAGCTTTGACTTGGTTTCAACCTTTTTGTCATCTGTATTTATTACAGCAATCTGTTTACTGTCATTTTGTAACTCTGGCAAAATCATGTTTTTAGATCCTAATTGTTCCTCAAGATTTTCTATGTAATTACACAAAATCTCACAGTTAGAACAACTGAGAGCATCCTGGGACACATTTTTATGTATTCCTGTGTTCTGTACATTATTTGTCTCTGTCTGGTTTCGTGTACACACATTTTTGGCAGGTAAAATATTAATAATCATCTTATTAAAGATTCTTACCAATTTCAATACATTACTTATTTTCTTACGTAATTTATTCACAGTAAACCTGGATTTGTCTATCTGGACATTGGAATTTAAGCATTCTTGATACATATACAACCACAAGTGACTGTCATTTGGATAAAAAGACACATCTTTAAATTCTAGTTTACTATCTCTAGCTATTTCATCTATAAAATTCATAATTTTTTTACTCACCGTTATTAGAAAGATTTCTCGTCATCAACCGTCTGTTACTGGACTGTTGTCCACATCTGACGCGACACAAACGCCTCTTGCTTGATAGGTTCTGAACCGTCTTTTTTCTCGAGACTTGAATATTCGCAAAAACTGCGCCAATCTCTCCCCCCCTCATCAAGGGTCGAGATTTCCGTAAAAATAGAGATAAGACAGTACTTTCTTTGGCTCGCCACTGTAAGAACGTTAAATTAATAACTAATATTCTTATAGCTTCAAGGGCGTATCTGAATGAAGATCATTCATAGTCAGGTTGATTTGAAAATAACGTGTGAGTTTATTGTCACACAGGTGGCATCACAAACACAATGAAAAATAGTATAAAGTTCAGTTTAGCGTAGATGAAAATATCTGGAATTGGATCGATAGTATTGTAGCAAGCTTATGAAAGCATGTGTGCAGCCTCAGGCATGTTGTCTTCTGAGATTTTCCAAAGTGATGCCGGAAGAAACAGGAAATGACGTTTGACTTCTGGCTTCAGCTGTTCTCCTAGTCAATATGTCAGTATGTCAGTGTTGTCTTTCAAAGAGGGTGTGAATGAGTGTGTCTTAGTTTAAGTGTGATGTAATGTGAGTGAGTATCAGTGTGTCCTGTAACTGTGTGGTGCAAATGTGTTCAGCCTTCTTTAAAGCAAAGCTTAAATATATGTTACAAGTGAACGTCATGACCTCATACGGCCCAGGCTTAGACCCTTGTATGGCAAATATTAATATCTGCTAGGTTCAGCAATATGAAGATCTTAGTACAGAGTCGTATGGAGTTTGATTGACAGGCACACATGTGACACTCTATACTTAGAGTAGTGTGCTTGATGATGCAATGTCATAGAACATATATTATCAGCTATAAAGCTATAACTTCATTAAGTAACTATATACTAATACATATCAGTATGACTAAGACTTCACTTAAACTAGCTCTAAATAATTAAACAACAATATCAAATAAATAGCTAAGTTATGGATAATCTGTGATTTTAACTTTAAAGCATGTAAAAACATGTCAGCTCTGACACATGAACTCTATGTGTATACTTATCTGTTAGCCTGCTGACCTCCTGAACTCATGTCAACTTTGGACATAGTAGAACAACTGCCTGACATTCAAATCTTATGTCATTCTCAAATCGGCTATCCGTAATGCTCAGTTTTGGATAGAAGAATTATGTCATATCAATTGATCAAGGTCATTCATTCATACCTAATTATTATGATTAATCATAAATCAAAATATGTTTTGCAAGCTTGCCATGAATTGCCGAATTATGAATTTGGAATAATATTCTAACACTCCCTATAGAAGTCTATGGGAGAAATCAAAAGTGTTATTAAAGGCTAATCTGCAAGTTTTGTCCTAAAAAGTGTTTGGGGACCTCAGTCCTGCCCCAGGGGACTAGTATCAATGTTTTTTTTTTTTTTAAAACAGCCGTTTTTTTGGGAGCAGTGAAATTAATAATGCTTAAAGTGAAACAATAAAAGTGAAATATTCCTTTAAATTTCATACCTAGGGGGGGTGTAATGTTAGCATGTAAAATAGCGCATTTTTCCCGCACTTAGAACTGCTTCTGCACAAAGTGACATTCAGAAGGAAAAAACGCCATTTAAAATTCACACGCGGCTATAATGAATTGTCGGCTCTGACAATTCGGACAGGATTAATTCATAAAACAAAAAAAAAATGTGTAGGGGTTCCCCCAAATTAAATTACCAGGCCCTTCAGGTCTGATATGGATATTAAGGGGAACCCCGCCGTAAAAAAAAACGTGCGGTTCCCGGAAAATATCCATACCAGGCCCTTCAGGTCTGGTGTGGATTTTAAGGGGAACTCCACCCCAAATGTAAAAAAAAAAAATGGCGTGGAGTCCCCCTAAAAATCCACACCAGACCCTTATCCAAACACATTAACCTGGCCGGCTGCAGAAAAGAGGGGGGGACAGAGTGCGGCCCCCCCCTCTCCTGAACCGCACCAGGCCACATGCCCTCAACATGGGGAGGATGTCCCCATGTTGATGGGGACAAGGGCCTCATCCCCACAACCCTTGCCCGGTGGTTGTGGGGGTCTGCGGGTGGGGGGCTTATGAGAATCTGGAAGACCCCTTTAATAAAGGGGACCCCCAGATCCTGCCCCCCCCTATGTGAATTGGTAATGGGGTACATTGTACCTCTACCATTTCACCCAAAAAAAATGTCAAAAGTGTTAAAAATGACAGTAGCCGGTTTTTGACAAATCCTTTTATTAAAATCTTCTTTTCTTCCATTCGGGTTTCTTCCGCTGCTTCTTTCTTGGGTCTTCTTTGTGAGGTGAGGTGTCTTCACCCTTTCTAATTCATTCACTTCCTGTCACATAGCCAAACAGGAAGTGAGGGTAAAACCTTACTAATATCTTTTCTTGGGGACACAGAGATCAATCTAAATAGTTTCCCATTATGTAAATTGCACTCTAGCATTTTGCTGTGTACACCCCAAATTATTAGGGATCTTGGACTTTGGGGTCCATTTACTAAAGGCAAATCCACTTTGCACTACAAGTGCAAAGCAAGGAAGAAAGAAAACAAAACAACTTTGCTTCTACAGGATTGGATGTTAAAACCATCAGTGCTTCCTCTCTGATTTTCAGCAACTATGCTTGTACTGCAGAGTGGCTTTGCCTTTACTAAACCCCAAACTAAATAATCATTTGGGGCAGGGATCCTCAAACTACGGCCCTCCAGCTGTTGTAGAACTACAAATCCCATGAGGCCTTGTAATGCACTGACATTCAGAGACATGACTAGGCATTATGGGAATTGTAGTTCCTGAACAACTGGAGGGCCGTAGTTTGAAGACCCATGATTTGGGGTGTACACAGCAGTGCTGGAGTGCAATTTGCTTAATGGGGACACTAGTTAGATTGACCTGTGTCCCCAAGAAAAGACACTGGTAGGGTTTTAACCTCACTTCCTGTTCAGCTGTGTGACAGGAAGTGAAGCCAATTTTAAGAAAAGGGACACAAAGCTCAACCCAAAAAAAAACACAAAGCAGGGGTTCTAACACTCACTTGGCTTCCCTCAAACACCCACAATTAGAATAGGATTGCCTTGCGCTAGATTTAAGCACAGTGCTGTAAATCAGCACGTCAAGCCTGTCCACCAATAGCAACCCCCCCCCCCCAGGCCATGTTTGCAGGTTTTACTTCATCTTGCACATGTGCTTTAAAAGACAGTCTGGACAGCAATTCTTGATAAGAGAAATCCACAAAACATGCCCTGTCGGGGGTACTTGAGGGCTGAGGACCACTGCAGAAAAAAGAAAATACTTACCAGTTTGTCTTTAATTTCCTGGAGATTAAACATGGCAAACATTTCATGCCTACACACCAGGAAAGAAGCTTAGAAAAAAATCACAGATAATTTGTTAGGTCCAAACCTATTTCAGCTGCAGCTGTCAAAATATAGCATGAAAAAGTAACAAAAAACAAACTTCCAAATTTTAAAGTAATTTTTATTGGTCAACAAAACAAGGAAAGCAAAAAAAGACAAACAAACACACAAACAAAAATACATTTCAAAAATCAAAATAAACATAGTTTTAACGTCACAACATCTTGACAAATTTTTCATAAATTGTATAGACAAATACATCAAAGTGAACATCATTTAAAAATAAACAAAAACCATTGGCAAAATAAAAAAAAACATGCAACAAACCACATTTGTGTTTAGCAACAGCATTTCTGCCAGCCTGCCCCTTCTGAGGGCAGCTGAGGAATGATCGATCCATGCTTTTTATAACAGTGCTAGTAATGAAGCAATTGAAATCACATGAACAAATTGCAGTCTCTAGTTTGGGTGAGCTTGTAATTGCGCACACCTGGTATTAACCCAAACCACGCTCTATGAGCATCCAAGTGATTTTCACCTTTTAAAAAGAAAGGATATTTTTTTTCTAAATGTCTGAGCAGACTCAGTTCATCACACATGTAGGAACAAAGCTGCAATGGCATGAGAGCTTTTTTTTTTTTTCCCCTGATCTGATGCTTTCCAGCCTGAAGGGGAGGTGTTAAAGACAGAAGTGAACACGCACATTTAATAATCTATTTGTGGGAAAAAAAAGGTTGCCAATTTTGTTTGGGAGCCACCTCGCACGACTGCGCAATTGTCAGTTAAAGCGACGCCGTGCCGAATCACAAAAACTGGCCCGGTCATTGACCAGCAATATGGTCCGGGCTCAAGTGGTTAAAAATTCACAAAACACTAAAGTTAGCCCAATTTTTGGTGATAATGTGAAAGATGATGTTACACCGAGTAAATAGATACCTTACATGTCACGCTTTACTATTGAAAACACTCCTGCAATGGGGCCAAAATTCAGTACTTGAAATTCCCCATAGGCGACCTTTTTTTTTTCAGGTTACCAGTTTATAGTTACAAAGAAGGTCTAGTGCTAAAAGTATTGCTCTCGCTCTAACGCACGCGTCAATACCTCACATGTGTGGTTTGAACAATGTTTATATATGTGGGCGGGACTTGCGTAAGTCCCGCCCACATATGTAAACACCGTTCAAACCACACATGTGAGGTATTGTCGCGTGCGTTAGAGCGAGAGTAATACTTTTAGCACTAGACTTTCTCTGTAGCTATAAACTGGTAACCTGAAAAAAAAAAAAGGTTGCCTATGGGGAATTTCAAGTACTGAATTTTGGCCCCATTGCAGGAGTGTTTTCAATAGTAAAGCGTGACATGTAAGGTATCTATTTACTCGGCGTAACATCATCTTTCACATTATCACCAAAAATTGGGCTAACTTTAGTGTTTTGTGAATTTTTAACCACTTGAGCCCCGGACCATATTGCTGGTCAATGACCGGGCCAGTTTTTTGTGATTCGGCACGGCGTCGCTTTAACTGACAATTGCGCAGTCGTGCGACGTGGCTCCCAAACTAAATTGGCAACCTTTTTTTTCCCACAAAGAGAGCTTTATTTTGGTGGTATTTGATCACCTCTGCGTTTTTTGAATTTTTAGAGCTATAACCAAAAATAGAGCGACAATTTAAAAAAAAAAAAAAAAATAATAATTTTGACTTTTTGCTATAATAAATATCCCCAAAAATATATATTCTAAAAAATAAATAAATCCCTCAGTTTAGGCCGATACATATTCTACATCTTTTTGGTTCCAAAAAAATCGCAATTAGCGTTTATTGATAGGTTTTGGCAAAAGTCTCCAAAATATGGCATTTTTGTTATATTTTTTTTTGAACTAGTTATTGCGGCGATCTGCGATTTTTATCGGTACTGCGACATTATGGCGGACACATCGGACACTTTTTTGGAACCATTGGCATTTTTCTAGCGATCAGTGCTCTAAAAATGCATTGCTTACTATAAAAATGCCACTGGCAGGGAAGGGGTGAACACTAGGTGCGAGGGAGGGGTTAAATATGTTCCCTGGGTGAGTTCTAACTGAAGGGGGGGGTGGGACTGACATGGGTAAATGACAGATCGCTGTTCATGAAGGGGAACTCCAGACCAAAAAAAGCTTCCAGCTCCTCCCAGTTTGGTTATTCCACTTCCTGCTGGAGTAGAGAGAAGACCTGTCTTCCAGAGCTCCTGTGTTCCAGAGGATCCAGCCACCAGGACCAGCCTCCAGCCCCAGCCCCAGCCCCTGGCCCCGGAAGAGGGGAGGGATGGCCTCCCTCAGCCCAGGTGAAGGACCAGCATCCGGCCTCCGGAGTAACCAGCAGCACCTGCCCTCCTCCAGCCAGACGAAGATCAGCAGGGATGACCGCCTCTTCCTGGGCACCCAGCAGGGTCTCTTAGACTGGACTACCACACTACCAGGTGAGACTGAGGCCAAAGCCAGGAAGAGGTGTGATAAGATCAAGTCCCTGCTGGTTAGGATAGCCCAGGCCTGCGTGGAAAAAATGACAGCTCTCGCAGGCCTGAGGGACAAGAGGGACAGGTGCTCTAGTAGTAAGAGGTCGGAGTATAGGGGGGCCATCAAGACCCTCAGGCTTGAGGTTAATGAAATCTGGGGTTACCTGGGAGGTTTTTTCGAACGTGGGGCTGGAGAGGTGAGCTTTCTTGAGGAGCTCCGGAAGACCCTCCAGCAGGCCAACCAATCGGGAAGTCAGACGGCAAGGAGGAGCAGCGGGCGGTCGGGGTCCCAACCCTCCAAGCAGCCGGGGAAGTCAGGAGAGCCTGGGTGTAGTGGGGGGGGTGGAAGCTCTGGTGGTGCAGGGCCCAGTAAGGCCATAAAACCTGGGGAGGGCTCCCGAGAGCCGATCCCTCGGTCCGTGAAAAAAGGGGCTGGGGGGTTGGCTATGACAGGGGAGCCCAGTGATCCAGGAGGCCGCAGGGCCCAGGCGCCGCCGGAGGTACCCCCCCGGTGTCTTCGGGTCAGCATGCCCAGGCTCCCTCAGGATGGTCACGCTGCCACAGCTGGGGCCCACCATGTGCCGGCCTCCATGACCCCTCAGCGTGCAGTAGAGCGGGATGATCTGGCAGTGAAAGTGTCAGGGACTGCTCCTGCAGCTGCTATGTCACCGGGAGAGGGGCAGGTACATGGTGGAGGTATAATAACAAAGTCAGCTTCAGGCAAACAGCTGGTGTGTAGTGTGACCAAGATGGCGCCGGCTGCTGGGGGAGGAGCAGCTGAGGCCACATTCCCCAGTGGGAACCAACCCCTTTTCAGGGAAGGGGGATGTGGCCAGCTCCCATCCAGTGCTCGGGACCCGGAAGTGCACCCCCCGCGAACCGGAAGTGCACCCCCCGCGAACCGGAAGTGCACCCCCCGCGACCGGAAGTGCACCCCCCGCGACCGGAAGTGCACCCCCGCGACCGGAAGTGCACCCCCCCGACCGGAAGTACACCCCCGCGACCGGAAGTGACCCCCCCACGATCAGAACTGCCCCCCTGCGAATCTGCGGCTGGTGTCACCGGCTTGGAGGACCTGGGGGATGAGAGGCCGGGGGTGCGGGGGTGCCTAGTCCCGGATGCTGCAGCAGGCACCTCCAGGCACCCCCGGCAAGTAATGGACAGCATGGACGGTAATATGGACGGTAACATGGACGGTAAGCTGCCACCCCCCCAGGTCCCCATGGACATTACCACAAGCCCCGAGGGGCTCCCTGCAGGACAGGCGGGGTGGGGGGAATGTCAGGTGGGACCCCTCCCGGTGGACTGTGCAGCTTATGACTTTATCCGGCAGTTGGAGGGGTCCCAGGGGGGCATCCCCCCAATACGGGTTGAGTCCCAAGGGGCTGGTGAGGTCGCAGAGGGGTCTGGTTGGGGGAGTTTGGTGGGGGAGGTACCCCCCTCTGCTGTGGCCCCAGGGGGGGAGGGGCCTGTAGTCAGGCCAAGGGTGGTGGGTCAGGGGGGTCAGGGTAGTTCAGTGGGGGTGGGTGCAACACCACCGGCAGGGATGGGGGCCCCCCCGTTCCCCCCCACTTCTGGGGGTGCTGTGGGGGGTGCCCCGCTTCCGGAGAACATCTTTCGGGGGTCTCCGGAGGCCAACTTATTATCTGCCCTAAAGGGGGGTCGCTCTTTCGCCCAGGTGGCGGGCTCTCGTGCCCCTCTGGACCACCTGTACAGCCGGTTTGGCGCCCAGAATTTCCGCGCCCCCCCTGCTGACCAGGAGAGGACGCAAGGGTTGGCGTGGACGAGGGGTACAGGTGGTCCAGAGAGGAGGCGTAGGAATGTTGTCCAGCTTCGGTACGAGGGTCCGGACCCCTGCCCCGCCCGAGGGGAGGTGGTGGACCTGGTACTCTCCTTGGGTTTTGGGGTGGGTGACCTTTTTGCTGTCATCCACCCCACCAACACACGGGAGTTTGACATCAGTTTTGTCACTCCCGTGTGTATGGAACGCTTCATCACCAGCTTTGGGCTGGTGAGGGGCGTTGACCCTTGGAAGAAGTACAGGCTCATTCCCATCTCCAGGCAGGAGGAGGTAAAGAACATCACCATCCTGGTGAGGAATGAGTCGCTCCCTCCGGAGGACATTGCCACCTGGCTTGGGAGGTACGGGCAGTTGCAAACCCCCCTGAGAAAGAACCTCGATGAGCGCGGGGTCTGGACCGGGGCTTGGTTGGCCAGGATCCGGCTTAAGAGGGAGGGCAACAGTGTTGCCCACCTCCCTGGCAGCGCCTTCCTGGGCAGAGACCGGATCCTGGCCTTCTACCCGGGACAGCCCCGTCGTTGCTTCAAGTGCGGCAGCCCGACCCACATGAGCTCGGACTGCACGGTGGTCAGATGTGGCCGGTGCCACGAGTTTGGCCACCAGTCCGAGTCATGTGGGAAGATATGCTGCAATTTGTGTGGTGAGATGGGGCACCCATTCAGTCGGTGCCCCAAAGCATATCGGGGTTCTTTCTCAGGGGGGGACCTCCCGGGCCGGGAGCGGCCGAAGCCCCCCCGGCGAGTGATGGCCGGGGGGGTGGGGATCCTGGGGCCCCTAATGCCCCTCCGGAGGGACCAACAGGCCCACAGCCTCAAAGAAGGCGGAGCAGGCGTGGGCGAGGGGCTCCCCCCCCGGGAGATACGGGCTCAGTTGGCCAGGAGGCTCCCGATCCTCCGGAAGGCGAAGCCGGTGGGGAGGAGTCGGGGAGGCCTGGGGGTCCCGGGCCTGAGGGTCCGGGGCCCCGGCTTTCCCCTCCTTTAGTTGCAGGGCCGATCCCCCCCCCCTCCACCTGTTCTATCTGCCTCCCCATGCAGCCCCCCCTCATCTTCCCATCCCCGTCCCCCCCCTCCCAAGTCCCGTCCCCCCCTCCCCCTTCTTCTGCCGATCCCCTTTCTGTCCCCCCCCCTGTCTCTGGCCCCCCTCCTGCCTCTCCCATCCCCCCCCCTTCTGGACCCAAAGTCTCCTCTGGCCTTGTGGCCATGGAGACGGAAGCTGCTCGAGCCTCATCTAAGAGGGAAATCTCGAGCAGCGGGTCCGAGGAGGGGGGTGGCGTAGTCACCTCAGAGAGATGGCAGGAGTGGGAGCAGGTGAGACGCAGGAAGAAGGGGAAGGCTGTGAAATCTGGGGGCGGGAGGTCCCCTGTGAAGGGTGGGGTTCCCCCAGGGGCACGAAGTGGGGTGTCCCTGGGGAACCCGTTTGGTGTCCTCTCCTCCTCCTCGGACTCAGAGGAGGAGGAGGGAGTGTAAATATGTAAATATGTTTTGGTGTTTGTAGTATGAAGGAGAACGTGACCCTTTCAATCATTTTGATGGCGGTACCCTCTCCAATACGGCTTGCGACCATTAATGTCGCAAGTATTCGTTCTGCACGAGCTCGTTTTATGGCCTTTGATTTTCTCAGCCGTGTTGAAGCTGACATTTTGTTTTTGCAGGAGACCTGGCTGGCATCTGTGGCAGAGATGCATCTAGCAAAGAGGGAGTGGAGATGTGGGCCCTCCCTCTGGTCTCTTGCGGCCGAGCCCTGCAGTGGTGTTGCGGTCCTTTTTAAGACTGGTTCGGTGGCTTGCCGGCGAGTGATTGAAGTGGAGATTGGTAGATGTCTGGTGGTGGACGCTGTCGTGAGGGGGCAATTCCTCCGGCTCATTAATTTTTATGGGCCTCAAACCAAGAGGGAGAGGAAGAGCCTCCTTACGGCAGTTAAGCCTTATCTTTTTACATCCCAGCAGGTGATCTTTGGTGGTGACTTCAATATGATCACTAGGCCCAAAGACCGGGCAGGTGCCGCCAACCCTCTGGGATATGATAGTACTTTTTTGAATAGCGTAGTGAGGGAGGCCGGGTTGGTGGATGTGCACGTTCGTCACCTCCCCAACCTCACTGGTTTCACATTTTCCCGAGGTAGTTCTAAGAGTAGATTAGATAGGTTTTTTTTAAAGGGGACTCTGCTTGCTCGGCTCAGAGCTGCAGTCGGTGGAGTTCTCCGATCACTGTATGGTATCTGTGGCCCTGAATGTCGCCGACACTCCTCAGAAAGGGAGGGGTATGTGGCGCCTGAATGGGTCGCTACTGGAGGATCCTGAGGTTAGGGAAGCCTATGAGGTTTTCTTCCTGGACCAGACCTCGCTCCTTGAGGGCAACTGCTCCCGCCTTGAATGGTGGGAAGTAGTTAAAAAGAGGTCTGGTGACTTTTTCCGGGAAAATCTCTGGGTACAGGGCAGCTTCCAAGTACCAGGCCTACCAGAGACTACGCAGGCAGCTTGACCGCCTGGTGTCCTCTGGGGGCTCTCGGGAACAGATATCCGGTCTGAAGGCGCAGATGAAGGAGTGTCAGTACGACCGTCTCGCCTCCCTGGTTTTTGAGAGGGATTATGGGAAGTTTATCTCTCCTGATCCCTACAGGAGCTGTGGTGAGGCGGCGAGTTCGAAGGTCGTACACGGCCTGAAGGATGCCTCGGGATCTCTGGTCCGGTCCAGATCGGGGATCCTGGGTGTCGTCAGAGACCCACTTTTCGGACCTCCTGAAGAAGCGGCCTCTAGACATGGAGAAAGTCAGGGAATTCCTTGATGAGACCCCACTGGAAGAGAGGTCTGACCTTCCTGACTCTCTGACAGAAGAGATCTCGGTGGCTGAAGTCGAGCAGGCTATCAGCTCTTTAGCATCTAAAAGTCGCCTGGGCCCCGATGGGCTCACGGCAGAGTTTTACAAAACCTTTAAGAGCCTCTTGGCTCCTCATTGAGGGATGTGTACCGTGAATGTTTGGCCTATGGCCTGCTGCCTCCCTCAATGAGAAGGTCAGCTCTGATCCTTCTGTCAAAGGGGGAAAGACCCGTCTGTGGTGGAGAATTGGCGTCCGAATCGCCCTTCTTACCACAGATAGGAAGATACTGGCAAAGATCTTGTTACACGTCTGTCTGCTTTGGCGGCAGATGCTGTCTCCCTCTCAGCACTGCACAATTCCTGGCCGGGGCACTTTTGGTGCCGTCCTGAACGTCCGGGAGGCTGTGGAAAGGTGCAGGGCTGATGGCAGCGAGCGGTATCTGCTTGCACTGGGATCAGGCTAAGGCGTTTGATCGGGGTGAACCATGAGTACCTTTGGCTGCTTCTGAGGAGATACGTCTGCCTGATCAATTTGTTGATTGGCTACAGGTATTGTATAGGGGAGCTGAGAGCTTCCCTCTTGTCAACGGTTGGGGTGGGTGGGGCCTTTTCTGTGGACTCTGGCGTCCGGCAGGGCTGCCCGTTGAGCCCCCTCCTGTACGTCTTTGCGGTTGACCCCTTCGTAAGGAGCTAGACTGCGAGCGTCTGGTGGGGTTCCGGTGAGACCTGTCGGGGGTCCCGGTTTCGGCAGTGAGGGTCGTGGCCTACGCGGATGACGTCTCGGTGGTGGTATCTGGTCGTTGAGGAGGCCCATTATGTGGAATCCCAGATCGGGTGCTACTCTGAGGCGTCAGGTTCGCTGGTCAATTGGGACAAGAGTGAAGTTTTCTGGATGGGGAAGGAGGGGGAGCAGTTCCCCTTCCGGACGTGTTCCCCACGCCCGTACCAGAGATTCGAGTACTTGGCATTCATTTCGGCCCGGGTGATTATCCCAAGCTAAATTGGGAGCGCAGGCTGGTGAGTGCCACTCGGAAGGTGAAGGCCTGGAGAGGTTGGAAACTTTCCCTGAGGGAAAGGGTATGCTTGGCGAGACGTACTTACTGCCTGAGTTTCTCTTTGTGAGCTACGTGTGTCTTTGCCAGCATCTCTCTATGCTCGGGTCTCTGGTCTGTTCTTCCTGCTGTTGTGGGGAAACAGACTGAACCTGATCAAGAGGGAGGTCACATACCGCCAGCGAAGGCAAGGAGGGTTGGACATGGTCAACCCGTGGTGTTCTTCATCATCATTTTTGTAATGTACAAACTTGCAGTCCATCTTTGTGGATGCGCCTTCCTGGTGGGAATGTTCATGCAAGGACTGGCTCTTGCTGTTCCTGAGGAGGTGGGAGGAGGGGGGGAGGCCCGGCGATCTGAGGAGATCGCATGGGTATCTACCATCCTACGTCCCCCTGGCATTGAAGGTACTGAGGCAGTGGCGGATAACTGCCCTTGAGGGTGGGCTCTCTGGGTCGGCGTGAGCTGTACCTGAGGGTCATGGCCTCGGACTTTTTGAAGCCCCTGTCTTTAAGGGACTGTCCTGAGAGGGTCCTCACGGAGGGTTAGCCCTCTTGAATTCTTCCAGAATTCCGAACAAGTTTGGGATCTTGCATGGAGGTCGTTCCATGGACGACTGTACGTCCGTGCAAATCTCATATATCTGACCTAGGGGACAGGGGCTGTCCCCGACGGGAATGTGGAGGGACATTGGGAGACCATGGACCATTTTCTGGTCAATGTCCCTTCAACATGGAGGTTCTTACGGGGGTAGGGGGTTGCCATTGGCTACCCCCGCCTTCCGGCCCTGACCTATGCTGAGCGGGTGTATGGTGACTTCGGGGTCCGCAGGGGTTTGAGTTATCGTCACTTTATTTAGTCAGCGTAGTTGTGCTTTACTACACTTGGCACGCTCGGTGTTTGGTGTCCACTAGGGACAAAATCCTGTCTGTGCATGAGGTGGTGGGCGATATCTTTCGGGAGTTGGTGAAGGTGCGGGATCTGGAAAGGAGCAGGGTCGGGCCTGAGAGGTGTGCCCATTTATGGAGGGGGTTCCTCTTCCAGCCCCCTTAGGTCATGACCCTGCCCCTCTCCACGGGTAGGGGCAACTTTCCTTCTCACCCCCCTTAGATTTTGTTTATAGTTTATTTTGAAATAAGGCTACAGACATGTCTGATTATCATGTTCTCGCTCATACGTGGGTTGTAGGTATTTGTTGTTCTGGTGGTGGGGGTGTGTGTGGGTTGGCGATGATCTGGTCAGTAGTGGTTTTTATGGACTTTAATATTTCCCTACTGTACCAGTGAGCCGTTTTAAGTTGGTTTTGTTCTTTTTTTTTGTTGGCAATGATCTGGACAAGCTTTTTCTGATGGACTGTAAAGACTTTTTCTTGTACCAGTGAGCCTGTTGTAAATACCCGTTCTAATGTTGTTGTGTTTTTTTTTTTTTTTGCAGTTATTTTCTTGGAGGGTGGTATGATGGTTTGTGTGTGTTGTTTGTTTTGTGTTATTTAGTTTATTTTGTATATTAACTTTTTTATGGTCGTAGTTTTAAAAATAAAAATCTCCAGACCAAAAAAGCTTCCAGCTCCTCCCAGTTTTGGTTATTCCACTTCCTGCTGAGTAGAGAGAAGACCTGTCTTCAAGCTCCTGTGTTCCAGAGGATCCAGCCACCAGGACCAGCCTCCAGCCCCAGCCCCAGCCCCTGGCCCCGGAAGAGGGGAGGGATGGCCTCCCTCAGCCCAGGTGAAGGACCAGCATCCGGCCTCCGGAGTAACCAGCAGCACCTGCCCTCCTCCAGCCAGACGAAGATCAGCAGGGATGACCGCCTCTTCCTGGGCACCCAGCAGGGTCTCTTAGACTGGACTACCACACTACCAGGTGAGACTGAGGGCCAAAAGCCAGGAAGAGGTGTGATAAGATCAAGTCCCTGCTGGTTAGGATAGCCCAGGCCTGCGTGAAAAAATGACAGCTCTCGCAGGCCTGAGGGACAAGAGGGACAGGTGCTCTAGTAGTAAGAGGTCGGAGTATAGGGGGGCCATCAAGACCCTCAGGCTTTGAGGTTAATGAAATCTGGGGTTACCTGGAGGTTTTTTTCGAACGTGGGGCTGAGAGGTGAGCTTTCTTGAGGAGCTCCGGAAGACCCTCCAGCAGGCCAACCAATCGGGAAGTCAGACGGCAAGGAGGAGCAGCGGGCGGTCGGGGGTCCCAACCCTCCAAGCAGCCGGGGAAGTCAGGAGAGCCTGGTGTAGTGGGGGGGGGTGGAAGCTCTGGTGGTGCAGGGCCCAGTAAGGCCATAAAACCTGGGGAGGGCTCCCGAGAGCCGATCCCCTCGGTCCGTGAAAAAAGGGGCTGGGGGGTTGGCTATGACAGGGGAGCCCAGTGATCCAGGAGGCCGCAGGGCCCAGGCGCCGCCGGAGGTACCCCCCCGGTGTCTTCGGGTCAGCATGCCCAGGCTCCCTCAGGATGGTCACGCTGCCACAGCTGGGGCCCACCATGTGCCGGCCTCCATGACCCCTCAGCGTGCAGTAGAGCGGGATGATCTGGCAGTGAAAGTGTCAGGGACTGCTCCTGCAGCTGCTACGTCCACCGGGAGAGGGCAGGTACATGGTGGAGGTATAATTAACAAAGTCAGCTTCAGGCAAACAGCTGGTGTGTAGTGTGACCAAGATGGCGCCGGCTGCTGGGGGAGGAGCAGCTGAGGCCACATTCCCCAGTGGGAAACCACCCCTTTTCAGGGAAGGGGGATGTGGCCAGCTCCCATCCAGTGCTCGGACCCGGAAGTGCACCCCCCGCGAACCGGAAGTGCACCCCCCGCGAACCGGAAGTGCACCCCCCGCGACCGAAGTGCACCCCCCGCGACCGGAAGTGCACCCCCCGCGACCGGAAGTGCACCCCGCGACCGGAAGTGCACCCCCCCGACCGGAAGTACACCCCCGCGACCGGAAGTGACCCCCCCACGATCAGAACTGCCCCCCCTGCGAATCTGCGGCTGGTGTCACCGGCTTGGAGGACCTGGGGATGAGAGGCCGGGGGTGCGGGGGTGCCTAGTCCCGGATGCTGCAGCAGGCACCTCCAGGCACCCCCGCAAGTAATGGACAGCATGGACGGTAATATGGACGGTAACATGGACGGTAAGCTGCCACCCCCCCCAGGTCCCCATGGACATTACCACAAGCCCCGAGGGGCTCCCTGCAGGACAGGCGGGGTGGGGGGGAATGTCAGGTGGGACCCCTCCCGGTGGACTGTGCAGCTTATGACTTTATCCGGCAGTTGGAGGGGTCCCAGGGGGGCATCCCCCAATACGGGTTGAGTCCCAAGGGCTGGTGAGGTCGCAGAGGGGTCTGGTTGGGGGGAGTTTGGTGGGGGAGGTACCCCCCTCTGCTGTGGCCCCAGGGGGGGAGGGGCCTGTAGTCAGGCCAAGGGTGGTGGGTCAGGGGGGGTCAGGGTAGTTCAGTGGGGGTGGGTGCAACACCACCGGCAGGGATGGGGGCCCCCCCGTTCCCCCCCACTTCTGGGGGTGCTGAGGGGGGTGCCCCGCTTCCGGAGAACATCTTTCGGGGGTCTCCGGAGGCCAACTATTATTCTGCCCTAAAGGGGGGGTCGCTCTTTCGCCCAGGTGGCGGGCTCTCGTGCCCCTCTGGACCACCTGTACAGCCGGTTTGGCGCCCAGAATTCCGCGCCCCCCCTGCTGACCAGGAGAGGACGCAAGGGTTGGCCGTGGACGAGGGGTACAGGTGGTCCAGCGAGGAGGCGTAGGAATGTTGTCCAGCTTCGGGTACGAGGGTCCGGACCCCTGCCCCGCCCGAGGGGAGGTGGTGGACCTGGTACTCTCCTTGGGTTTTGGGGTGGGTGACCTTTTTGCTGTCATCCACCCCACCAACACACGGGAGTTTGACATCAGTTTTGTCACTCCCGTGTGTATGGAACGCTTCAATCACCAGCTTTGGGCTGGTGAGGGCGTTGACCCTTGGAAGAAGTACAGGCTCATTCCCATCTCCAGGCAGGAGGAGGTAAAGAACATCACCATCCTGGTGAGGAATGAGTCGCTCCCTCCGGAGGACATTGCCACCTGGCTTGGGAGGTACGGGCAGTTGCAAACCCCCCTGAGAAAGAACCTCGATGAGCGCGGGGTCTGGACCGGGGCTTGGTTGGCCAGGATCCGCTTAAGAGGGAGGGCAACAGTGTTGCCCACCTCCCTGGCAGCGCCTTCCTGGGCAGAGACCGGATCCTGGCCTTCTACCCTGGACAGCCCCGTCGTTGCTTCAAGTGCGGCAGCCCGACCCACATGAGCTCGGACTGCACGGTGGTCAGATGTGGCCGGTGCCACGAGTTTGGCCACCAGTCCGAGTCATGTGGGAAGATATGCTGCAATTTGTGTGGTGAGATGGGGCACCCATTCAGTCGGTGCCCCAAAGCATATCGGGGTTCTTTCTCAGGGGGGGACCTCCCGGGCCGGGAGCGGCCGAAGCCCCCCCGGCGAGTGATGGCCGGGGGGGTGGGGATCCTGGGGCCCCTAATGCCCCTCCGGAGGGACCAACAGGCCCACAGCCTCAAAGAAGGCGGAGCAGGCGTGGGGCGAGGGGCTCCCCCCCCGGGAGATACGGGCTCAGTTGGCCAGGAGGCTCCGATCCTCCGGAAGGCGAAGCCGGTGGGGAGGAGTCGGGGAGGCCTGGGGGGTCCCGGGCCTGAGGGTCCGGGGCCCCGGCTTCCCCTCCTTTAGTTGCAGGGCCGATCCCCCCCCCTCCACCTGTTCTATCTGCCTCCCCATGCAGCCCCCCCTCATCTTCCCATCCCCGTCCCCCCCCTCCAAGTCCCGTCCCCCCCCTCCCCCTTCTTCTGCCGATCCCCTTTCTGTCCCCCCCCCTGTCTCTGGCCCCCTCCTGCCTCTCCCATCCCCCCCCCTTCTGGACCCAAAGTCTCCTCTGGCCTTGTGGCCATGGAGACGGAAGCTGCTCGAGCCTCATCTAAGAGGGAAATCTCGAGCAGCGGGTCCGAGGAGGGGGTGGCGTAGTCACCTCAGAGAGATGGCAGGAGTGGGAAGCAGGTGAGACGCAGGAAGAAGGGGAAGGCTGTGAAATCTGGGGGCGGGAGGTCCCCTGTGAAGGGTGGGGTTCCCCCAGGGGCACGAAGTGGGGTGTCCCTGGGGAACCCGTTGGTGTCCTCTCCTCCTCCTCGGACTCAGAGGAGGAGGAGGGAGTGTAAATATGTAAATATGTTTTGGTGTTTGTAGTATGAAGGAGAACGTGACCCTTTCAATCATTTTGATGGCGGTACCCTCTCCATACGGCTTGCGACCATTAATGTCGCAAGTATTCGTTCTGCACGAGCTCGTTTTATGGCCTTTGATTTCTCAGCCGTGTTGAAGCTGACATTTTGTTTTTGCAGAGACCTGGCTGGCATCTGTGGCAGAGATGCATCTAGCAAAGAGGGAGTGGAGATGTGGGCCCTCCCTCTGGTCTCTTGCGGCCGAGCCCTGGCAGTGGTGTTGCGGTCCTTTTTAAGACTGGTTCGGTGGCTTGCCGGCGAGTGATTGAAGTGGAGATTGGTAGATGTCTGGTGGTGGACGCTGTCGTGAGGGGGCAATTCCTCCGGCTCATTAATTTTTATGGGCCTCAAACCAAGAGGGAGAGGAAGAGCCTCTTACGGCAGTTAAGCCTTATCTTTTTACATCCCAGCAGGTGATCTTTGGTGGTGACTTCATTATGATCACTAGGCCCAAAGACCGGGCAGGTGCCGCCAACCCTCTGGGATATGATAGTACTTTTTTGAATAGCGTAGTGAGGGAGGCCGGGTTGGTGGATGTGCACGTTCGTCACCTCCCCAACCTCACTGGTTTCACATTTTCCCGAGGTAGTTCTAAGAGTAGATTAGATAGGTTTTTTTAAAGGGGGACTCTGCTTGCTCGGCTCCAGAGCTGCAGTCGGTGGAGTTCTCCGATCACTGTATGGTATCTGTGGGCCCTGATTGTCGCCGACACTCTCAGAAAGGGAGGGGTATGTGGCGCCTGAATGGGTCGCTACTGGAGGATCCTGAGGTTAGGGAAGCCTTGAGGTTTTCTTCCTGGACCAGACCTCGCTCCTTGAGGGCAACTGCTCCCGCCTTGAATGGGTGGAAGTAGTTAAAAAGAGGTCTGTGACTTTTTCCGGGAAATCTCTGGGTACAGGGCAGCTTCCAAGTACCAGGCCTACCAGAGACTACGCAGGCAGCTTGACCCGCCTGGTGTCCTCTGGGGGCTCTCGGGAACAGATATCCCGGTCTGTAGGCGCAGATGAAGGAGTGTCATACGACCGTCTCGCCTCCCTGGTTTTTGAGAGGGATTATGGGAAGTTTATCTCTCCTGATCCCTACAGGAGCTGTGGTGAGGCGGCGAGTTTCGAAGTCGTACACGGCCTGAAGATGCCTCGGGATCTCTGGTCCGTCCAGATCGGGGATCCTGGGGTCGTCAGAGACCACTTTTCGGACCTCCGGAAGAAGCGGCCTCTAGACATTGGAGAAAGTCAGGGAATTCCTTGATGAGACCCCACTGGAAGTGAGGTCTGACCTTTCCTGACTCTCTGACAGAAGAGATCTCGGTGGCTGAAGTCGAGCAGGCTATCAGCTCTTTAGCATCTAAAAAGTCGCCTGGGCCCGATGGGCTCACGCAGAGTTTTACAAAACCTTAAGAGCCTCTTGGCTCCTCATTTGAGGGATGTGTACCGTGAAATGTTTGGCCTATGGCCTGCTGCCTCCCTCAATGAGAAGGTCAGCTCTGATCCTCTGTCAAAGGGGAAGACCCGTCTGTGGTGGAGAATTGGCGTCCGATCGACCTCTTACCACAGATTGGAAGATACTGGCAAAGATCTTGTTTACACGTCTGTCTGGCTGGGGCGGGCAGGATGCTGTCTCCCTCTCAGCACTGCATCAATTCCTGGCCGGGGCACTTTTGGTGCCGTCTGAACGACCGGGAGGCTGTGGAAAGGTGCAGGGCTGATGGCATGCGAGCGTATCTGCAGTTGCACTGGATCAGGCTAAGGCGTTGATCGGTTGAACCATGAGTACCTTTGGCTGCTTCTGAGGAGATACGGTCTGCCTGATCAATTTGTTGATTGGCTACAGGTATTGTATAGGGGAGCTGAGAGCTTCCCTCTTGTCAACGGTTGGGTGGGTCGGGCCTTTGCTGTGGACTCTGGCGTCCGGCAGGGCTGCCCGTTGAGCCCCCTCCTGTACGTCTTTGCGGTTGACCCCTTCGTAAGGAGGCTAGACTGCGAGCGTCTTGTGGGGGTTCCGGTGGGACCTGTCGGGAGTCCGGTTTCGGCAGTGAAGGTCGTGGCCTACGCGGATGACGTCTCGGTGGTGGTATCTGGTCGTGAGGAGGCCCATTATGTGGAATCCCAGATCGGGTGCTACTCTGAGGCGTCAGGTTCGCTGGTCAATTGGGACAAGAGTGAAGTTTTCTGGATGGGGAAGGAGGGGGAGCAGTTCCCCCTTCCGGACGTGTTCCCCACGCCCGTACCAGAGATTCGAGTACTTGGCATTCATTTCGGCCCGGGTGATTATCCCAAGCTAAATTGGGAGCGCAGGCTGGTGAGTGCCACTCGGAAGGTGAAGGCCTGGAGAGGTTGGAAACTTTCCCTGAGGGAAAGGGTATGCTTGGTCAAGACGTACTTACTGCCTGAGTTTCTCTTTGTGAGCTACGTGTGTCTTTTGCCAGCATCTCTCTATGCTCGGGTCTCTGGTCTGTTCTTCCTGCTGTTGTGGGGAAACAGACTGAACCTGATCAAGAGGGAGGTCACATACCGCCAGCGAAGGCAAGGAGGGTTGGACATGGTCAACCCGGTGGTGTTCTTCATCATCATTTTTGTAAAGTACAACTTGCAGTCCATCTTTGTGGACGCGCCTTCCTGGTGGGAATGTTCATGCAAGGACTGGCTCTTGCTGTTCCTGAGGAGGTGGGAGGAGGGGGGGAGGCCCGGCGATCTGAGGAGATCGCATGGGTATCTCCCATCCTACGTCCCCCTGGCATTGAAGGTACTGAGGCAGTGGCGGATAACTGCCCTTGAGGTGGGCTCTCTGGGTCGGCGTGAGCTGTACCTGAGGGTCATGGCCTCGGACATTTTGAAGCCCCTGTCTTTAAGGGACTGTCCTGAGAGGGTCCTCACGGAGGGGTTAGCCCTCTTGAATTCTTCCAGAATTCCGAACAAGTTTTGGGATCTTGCATGGAGGTCGTTCCATGGACGACTGTACGTCCGTGCAAATCTCATATATCTGAACCTAGGGGACAGGGGCTGTCCCCGACGGGAATGTGGAGGGACATTGGAGACCATGGACCATTTTCTGGTCCAATGTCCCTTCAACATGGAGGTTCTTACGGGGGTAGGGGGTGCCATTGGCTACCCCCGCCTTCCGGCCCTGACCTATGCTGAGCGGGTGTATGGTGACTTCGGGGTCCGCAGGGGTTTTGAGTTATCGTCACTTTATTTAGTCAGCGTAGTTGTGCTTTACTACACTTGGCACGCTCGGTGTTTGGTGTCCACTAGGGACAAAATCCTGTCTGTGCATGAGGTGGTGGGCGATATCTTTCGGGAGTTGGTGAAGGTGCGGGATCTGGAAGGGAGCAGGGTCGGGCCTGAGAGGTGTGCCCATTTATGGAGGGGGTTCCTCTTCCAGCCCCCTTAGGCCATGACCCTGCCCCTCTCCACGGGTAGGGGCAACTTTCCTTTCTCACCCCCTTAGATTTTGTTTATAGTTTATTTTTGAAATAAGGCTACAGACATGTCTGATTATCATGTTCTCGCTCATACGTGGGTTGTAGGTATTTGTTGTTCTGGTGGTGGGGTGTGTTGTGGGTTGGCGATGATCTGGACAGTAGTGGTTTTTATGGACTTTAATATTTCCCTACTGTACCAGTGAGCCGTTTTAAGTTGGTTTTGTTCTTTTTTTTGTTGGCAATGATCTGGACAAGCTTTTTCTGATGGACTGTAAAGACTTTTTCTTGTACCAGTGAGCCTGTTGTAAATACCCGTTCTAATGTTGTTGTGTTTTTTTTTTTTGCAGTTATTTTCTTGGAGGGTGGTATGATGGTTTGTGTGTGTTGTTTGTTTTGTGTTATTTAGTTTTTTTTGTATATTAACTTTTTTATGGTCGTAGTTTAAAAAAATCTCCAGACCCCCCCAAAAAAAATAAGGTGGGTTCCCTCCAGGCTCTTAGGCTTGGTCTGGAACATAAGGGGTTAAACCCGCGCAAAAAAAAAATAGCGTGGGGTCCCCCCAAGATCCAAACCAAGCCCTTATCCCAGGCACGCAGTCTGGTCAGACAGGAATGGGGGTGGGGACGAGCGAGCGCCCCCCTCCCTCCTGAGCCATACCAGACCACATGCCCTCAACATGGGGGAGTGTGTGCTGTGGGGGAGGGGGGCACTGCCCCCCCACCCCAAAGCACTCTTGTCCCCATGTCGATAGGGACAAGAGCCTCTTCCCGACAACCCTGGCCGTTGGTTGTCGGGGTATGCGGGCGGAGGGCTTATCAGAATCTGAGAGACCCCTTTAATAAAGGGGTCCCCAGATTCCGGCCCCCCACCCTATGTGAATGAGTATGGGGTACATCGTACCTCTACCCATTCACATGGGGGAAATGTAAAGTAAAATAAAACACCACACAGAATAAAATATTTTATTAATCTGCTCCGGAGCCCCCCCTTTCTTCTTTAGCTCTCTTAGAAGGGGGGTTTCTTCTCTCCCGATCTTCCGCCGGGACCCTGGGCTTCGGTGATTTCTGCCGGGGGAGGGCGCCATCCCTCGGTCCTCTCCGGAGCCTTCCGCCGGATGCCCCCACCCCATTTAAGCTCTTTTTCATTAGGGAGGGGGATCCGGACTTCGGGGTCTTCTGCCGGGGGATGGCGCCTATCCCCGGTCTTTCCGGTGCCTTCCGCCAGGGTTCCGGTCTTCCTGGTCTTCTGCCGGGGGTGCGCCAACTCCCAGGTCTTTTCTCTTCTGTCTTCTCTGCTCCCTCTTCTGCCTGGCTCCCCCGCGGAGCCAGGGCTTTCTTCCGTCTTCTTTCTTCTCTCTTCCTTCTTCTGCCTGTCTCCTCCGGGAGCACAGGGCTTGTCTCCGCTGTCTTCTTCCTTCTTTCCTTCTCTTCCATTGGATGTTGACACGACGAGGTTCCGCGCTGACATGCCGTGTCAGCGGCGGGCATGGACTTATATAGGGTAATGCCACCATGTGACCTCAACCCATGTGACATCACATTCCCTGGGCATGATGGGAATGTGATGTCACATGGGTTGAGGTCACATGGTGGCATTGCCCTATATAAGTCCATGCCCACTGCTCAGACGGCATTCCAGCGCCGGACCTCGTCGTGTCAACATCCAATGGAAGAGAAGGGAGAAGACAGCGGAGACAAGCCCTGTTCTACCGGAGGAGACAGGCAGAAGAAGGAAGAGAGAAGAAAGAATATGGAAGAAAGCCCTGGCTCCGCGGAGGAGCCAGGCAGAAGAGGGAGCAGAGAAGACAGAAGAGAAAAGACCAGGGAGTTGGCGCACCCTGGCAGAAGACCAGGAAGACCGGAACCCTGGCGGAAGGCACCGGAAAGACCGGGGGATAGGCGCCATCCCCCGGCAGAAGACCCCGAAGTCCGGATGCCCCTCCCTAATGAAAAAGAGCTTAAATGGGGTGGGGGCATCCGGCGGAAGGCTCCGGAGAGGACTGAGGGATGGCGCCCTCCCCCGGCAGAAATCACCGAAGCCCAGGGTCCCGGCGGAAGATCGGGAGAGAAGAAACCCCCCCTTCTAAGAGAGCTAAAGAAGAAAGGGGGGGCTCCGGAGCAGATCAATAAAATATTTTATTCTGTGTGGTGATTTATTTTACTTTACATTTCCCCCAGGTGAATGGGTAGAGGTACGATGTACCCCATACTCATTCACATAGGGTGGGGGGCCGGCATCTGGGGGCCCCCTTATTAAAGGGAGCTCGCAGATTCCGATTAGCCCCGCCCGCATACCCCGACAACCAATGGCAAGGGTTGTCGGGAAGAGGCTCTTGTCCCTATCGACATGGGGGCAAGAGTGCTGTGGGGTGGGGGGGCAGTGCCCCCCTCCCCCACAGCACACACTCCCCCATGTTGAGGGCATGCGGTCTGGTACGGCTCAGGAGGGGGGGGGGCGCTCGCTCGTCCCCGCCCCCATTCCTGTCCGGGCCAGACTGCATGCTTGGGATGAGGGCTTGGTTTGGATCTGGGGGGGACCCCCGCGCCGAATCGGCGCGGGTTTAACCCCTCACGTTCCGGACCAAGCCTAAGAGCCTAATGTAGCCCTGGAGGGGGACCCGCGCCGATTTCAAGTTTGAAATTTGGCGCCGAGTTCCCCTTCAGGGCTGAAAACAGCTCGGAGATTCCCGTGCGCCGCGTCACGCAGCGCATTCACGGGTACGCCGCTTGGTATTTACCAAGATTTTCACGGCGTACTGACAAGGCGCACGGGAATCCCTGACTTTTCTCTCTGCGCATGCCCAGTATGCAAATGAACCTCCCGAGGTTCAGGCGCACTGTGCAAGCGTACGGGGATCTGTTTTCAAAAAACACTTTCCCTTTCAATTCGGCCCGCCAAACACTTCAAAACACATGTCACTTCACTTCCCCTGCATCCCCCCACCTCCCCCCTAATAAACTCCCGCCCGAACCCCCGCAATTTACAGTTTAATGTGCCGTGCGCCAGGTCTGTACTGGTGCACAATGCACCCTCTCCTGGGCGCACGGAGCACATTAGTAACTAGGGAAATACACTGCACTAGCAGCGTATTTCTTTAGTAAATGGCCAAACGGCTGCTACTCCTGCTTTTACTCCATGAGTCATGGAGTAAAGGCTTGGTAAATCAGGCACATAGTGTTTGCAGAAAGGAAGAGTCACCTATAATACTGAGCTTCAAGATAATATGGTCTTTGACTTGGGGGTGCATTGTTGCAGTTTTATATATATTAGTTAGAGACACTACCTGCTCCTGCTCCTCGCCTCTGTGACGTTGTTCCCCTACTAAAGACAGCCGAAGAAGCAACACTCTGTCCCTCTCTCTCTGCCCTGCAGTGCAATCTGGGAGTTGTAGTCTCTGCAGAGCACCAGAGGGCCAAATTGAAGTCTGTGTGCCTGTGCTCTGTGGGAGAACTGCAACTCCCGTCATGCACTGGGGCCGCCATCGCCAACTTTAGGGGAAAGGCTAGGAGGACGGCGCCGCGACAGTGGAGCCTGCTATTGGACGCAGGCAGCCTGAGCCATGCCCACCTCCATCCATGATCGATGTAAGTGTTGTCCCTCGTCCGCCACCGCGGCTGTGTGCAGCACGCTCACCCCGCTGCTTGCGAGTCCCACAACATGTAAAAGGCAAATTAGGTGATCGCGAGGCCCTTTCTGTGGGCGAGGCCTAAGGCAATCGCCTAATTTGCCTAATTAAAGAGCCGCCTCTGCCCGTGCTGGCCAAGTCTAAAAGGTGGGGTACTGAAGGAAGTGGTTGCTGGTTCTCCGTGCAACATTTTTGAGTTTTAAGAGAAAGTATACAGCAATAAACATAGTTGGAGACGCAGCCGCTGTAATAACAATAAACAGTGGAGGGTATCTTGTTGAAGTAGTAGTAAAGTATAGTATGACACACACAATGGTACTAGTGTCATACATCTGGTATACATGTTACAAGGCATTGGCTAAGCTGTGGATAGCAAGCAAACTAAGATAAAATAAAATACAGAGAAAAATATCTTGTTTCAAGGACCATAGTGTAACACAGGGGTGCCCAACCTTTTGAAGAGCAAGGGCCACTTAAGCGACTTGGTAACCTGTCGCGGGCCACAATGAGCAGAGCAGGTGGATGGCAGCCCACTCGGCTCTATAGAGTCCACTCTACTCTCAGCACACGAAACGCACAGGTAATAGAAGTCTATGGCTCAGTGCAGGTAACCCACAGGTGCACGCTATGGTCTCTATCTGTAAAAGGAAGAAGGCAAGCTGTATAGAGGGAGCGAGATCAGCCTGGAATATATATATATATATATATATATATATACACACTGTGATTTTAGTAATAAACGTACCTTTAATAACAGTATTCTATTCTATTTTATTCCATACCAGAGCAGGAGGTCATGGGCCATATCAGAGGGCTACGCGGGCAACATGTGGCCCCCGGGCCACTGGTTGGGCACACCTGGTGTAACATATATATACATTTTTTTGTAATTGTAATTGGAGGACCTTGGACCCATGGAAAGTCACTCATAGCTACTTTGTAGGTTTTGATTTAACAAGTAGGAGGGAAAGTGGAAGGATAAGAATGGAAGGAAGGACTAGCGAAGAAATAAGGGGTAAGGTGGGGGTGTGGGTGCCGTAAGTGGCCTTTAAATGTAAGGGTAAGGGTGAGAGAGGGGGACACTATTTCCTGTCTTCTCTCCCGCCTGAGGTGTGAGTGCTTGGTGCCTCTTGTATTCATCTGTCATGATGAAATGCAACCACAGGACCATGTGTTCAATAATTTAGAGGGGGTATCTTTCTCTTGATGTATAGGTTTCTCCTTTTCTGGGATTTTTGTTATTCATTTAAACCAGTCTGCAATGGTCGGGGAATCCAATGATCACCATCCAGCTGGGATGCATAACCTAGCTGCATTCACAAGATGCATGGCTGAAGAGCATAGGTATGTCTTTTTTGACATTGTGGAGTGATGCAGCAGAAATTGTGCCGGTGAGCATTGTAAAGCGAAAGGGGTAATTTGATTTGTAAGATGTGAACTTCTGTCCAGAATGGTTGTATTTGAGGGCAGGACCACCAGATCTGCAAAAGCGATCCCAACTCTTCGTTACAATGCCAGCACTGGGGTGATAGTGTAGGTGAGATCTTATGTAACTTAAGGGGACTCCTGTACCATGCGGAAAAGATTATGAATCCGTTTATTAAAGATTATGAATGCGTGTAGATATTTACTGTCCCCTTGTGGATATATGTGTAGATATTTTGTACTCAGGATTTGAGAGATCTAAGGATAGTTCCTGTCCCATCTATGGCTTGCTATATTCGATTTTGGGTCATGATCGACAAATAACTGTCAGGGCTAGACTCAGCCCTTCCTTCTCTTTGCTGGCAGCTCAGCTATCAGCTAATTGCCAGCTCCCGGCTCTGTCTACTTAAAGCCTTCCAGTTCATTTGCTCTTTGCCTTTGCCTGTGTTGACATCACAAGAGACGTTCTCCTGCGTTCCTGTTTTAGACCTGCTTGACTGACGTTCCCCCTGGCTACAGATCCTGCTTGCTGTCCTACTACCTTCATCCCTGGCTCCTGGACATTGGCTTGGCCGACTACCCAATCTGGTTACTGAACTCTGGCTATGTTTTGACGCTTACTCTGTTTATCTTTTTATTATTAAACAAGTGTGATTTAACTGTACTTCTGTCTCCGTCTAATTCATGGTTTCTGACAAAAACATAACATACCAACATTTTCTTATTCAATCTACATGTTTTACAACAATTTCTGTAAATGGGAAAAAAGTCTGCCTTATAAAAATACATTTTAGTTCAGTTTTACTGGCCCTTTAAATTGTGAATGAAATATGCATTATGTTAATGCATGGCATGATCCTTAGGTACCTGGAGAAACAAGTTTTAATAAAGCAATTTATTTATAGCAGAGTAAAAAGCAGGCCTCCAAAACCTCTTATGTGTTTTGCAGCAGCTTCTGATAACCTTTAATTGACCTGAAAACTATAAATCTCTTGGCTGCTCTTTATTTTGTTTTATTTTAACCACTTCCATACTGGGCACTTACGCCCCTTCCTGCCCAAGCCAATTTTCAGCTTTCAGCACTGTCGCACTTTGAATGACAATTGCGCGGTCGTGCTACACTGTACCCAAACAATTTTTTTATCATTTTGTTCCCACAAATAGAGCTTTCTTTTGGTGGTATTTGATCACCTCTGCGGTTTTTATTTTTTGCGCTATAACAAAAGAAGAGTGACAATTTAAAAAAAAAACACTATTTTTTACTTTTTTATTTAATAAATATCACAATTTAAAAAAAAAAAAAACGTTTTTTTTCCTCAGTTTAGGCCGATATGTATTCTTCTACATATTTTTGGTAAAAAAAAATCGCAATGATCATATATTGATTGGTTTGCGCAAAAGTTATAGCGTTTACAAAATAGCTGATAGATTTATGGCATTTTTATTTTATTAATTTTTTTACTAGTATTGGTGGCGATTTGCGATTTTTTTACTGTCACCGTGTCATTGCGGCGAACACATCGGACACTTTTGACACGTTTTTGGCGCCATTCACATTTATACAGCGATTAATGCGATAAATATGCACTAATTACTGTATAAATGTGACTGGCATTCAAGGGGTTAACACTAGGGGGTGAGGGAGGGGTTAATATGTATCCCTAAATTGTGTTCTAACTGTGGGGAAAGGGGGGTGACTGGGGGAGGTGACCGATGCTGTGTCCCTATGTACAAGGGACACAGATCGGTCTCCTCTCTCCCCTGACAGGACGTGGAGCTCTGTGTTTACACACAGAGCTCCACGTCTTGTCCCTGTAGCCGCCGATCGCGAGTCCCTGGCGGACATCGCGACCGCCAGGCACGCGCATCGGCATCTCGGGGACGCGCCGGGCGCGCGCGCGCGGCCGCCGGCGCGCTCGCGCGCCCCCAGTGGCCGCAAGAATACAGGACGCCAAATGACGTCCTGTTGAATTTTCAGAGTAACCGTGGAGCCGTCATTTGACGATGGCCCGGTACTCTAGTGGTTAATGAAATTCATTCTCTAATGCAGCAGCACAATTAAAAACTGTTGCCCTTCTGAGATCTGACACAAGAGTCAATTCAGTGGCACAGTAAAACACACAAGTGAATGAAAAGTCCCACTCTTAAGAGCTCCCTGCTCACAAATCAGAATTTCAATTGGGCCCACATAAAGACCTGCATTTATAACAGCCAGCTTTCCTATAATTACCAGTGATAACACCAGGGACAGAGAATGTCCTTTAGAATGCAGCTGTAGGCGGGCAACTGTCTATCTAAAATGTAATGCAGTTTAATCATTTGTAGTTCATGATGTGATTCAACAGAGCAAGCAGTTTTCACAGATTGACATGTGAGGTGTTGTAATTCCATCTGCCTGATACTTTATGATCCCATTTAAGCTGTTTTAAGCCTAGGGTACTGTAACTAATCTAGATTTGTGAGATGTAGTGAAGGCTCTATGAAAGCTAAGCTTCCGCCATTTGGAAGTTACGATACATATTTAGCAATCAGATAGATTTCACTACCACAGTATGGCAAATAAGTGTTTAGCTTTCTTGCCTTACAGGACCAGAGTATTATTGACTTCTATTGATAGGAATATGATTTGCATGAAATTTGCATGTTCAATATGTGTTTTAGTTGCCTGGCTTTCTTCTGCAGTCCAAAAGTTCAAGGGGAAAGTATATATTTTTCTTTTCATTACCAAGCTGAGCAGTACAGTGCTTGTTGAGTCCCATTAAACAAAAAAGTGAACTATGAAATAACAGCATGCAAAAAAAATGTACAAGGGTACAGAAAAGATCCAACCTCCACAGAGGACCTGCATCCCTGAACCAAGAACCCTTCTCAGGCACAACGCTCCTGACAGGGTCAAAGAACTCTACTCTACCTAGGCTGAAACCAGATGGACACTGCTGCTTAGTGACCTGCCAAAGAAGGTCATCTAAGTACTTAAAGGCTCTGTCAGAGTATTTCCCTTTGAGGAAGCCACATGGTCCCTGTGGTGTAGCGCCTAGGGGAGGGGTGAGAAGATGGAAAGGCAGCTGTTCCCAGTGGTAGAACTTTTACTCTGTATAAATGTATAAACCATAATCCCAAAGAAAATAGGGGTACAAGGTCTGGGGTCCCGGACAAACCTCTAGAGTCCTAAAATAGAACTAACCCATGGAAAAAACAAAAGATAAAGGTGGAAGTAAATTAGGTACTATAGGAAAAGCAAATTAAAAGAGAAAGAAGGCATGTTGCATAAGATGGAGCCCGAGGCCAGGAATGTAGTGGGATTGATATAAAGAGAATCCCCTCCAAGAAGGGGGCCCCTTTCCTGTGTCAATAGGGAGAGACCCATGAAAAATCCTTGATCTCAATCTCAATCAACTACGGAGGTAAGAGGAGGCTTTTTGTTTTCTATAGTGTGAATGCAAAAATAATTCTCCATAAATGATCAGCACAGAAGTAGTGATCCCTAAGGTCTGGTTGGCATAGTTAATGATGCAAGTGTGCCTAGAAACACTTAGGCCTTGTACTCACGACCAGACATGTCCGATGAAAACGGTCCGCGGACCGTTTAGATCGGACATGTCTGCTGGGAGGTTTTGGTCTGATGTGTGTACACACCATCAGACCAAAATCCCCGCGGACAGAGAACGCGGTGACGTATACGACACCGGCGTTCTCTGACACGGAAGTTCAATGCTTCCACGCATGCGTTGAATCAATTCGACGCATGCGCGGGATTTCGGGCCGCTGGTTATACATCATAACCAGCGGACATGTCCGATGAGTCATACTGACCATCGGACATGTTAAGAAACTTTTGTCCACTGGAAACCTGGAATCCGGTCCGCTAGGCCGTACACACGGTCGGACATGTCCGCGGAAACTGGTCCGCGGACCAGTTTCAGCAGACATGTTCGGTAGTATGTATGAGGCCTTACTTATAGCTCAGTGTGAGTGCAGACCAGTGAGGAAGTGAGGAGGACAATTAGTCATTCAGTTACAAATGTAGTTTGCTAAACAGAGCCTGACTCACCAAATAAATGGTGCCATACCTAGATTAAAACCCTAAGCATGGCTTCAGTCATTATTGCAGTGTTTTTAGTATTCAAGGATTTTTTACTTTTTAGTATTTTTTTTACATACAACATTTATTAGTAAACAAGTAGTGAATGTTTGATGAAGGTAGATTTACATGTTAGATTCACTTTTTCCTTCATAGTTTAATGACCCAACAACTGACTTAGGAACTAACAGGCCTCTCCATTCCATTTTTCTTATTATTGCACAACCAAGAAAAGATTTAAAGGCCTTTCAAAAAGCAGGATTTTCCATTTTCTTATAGCCTTAAGATATTTGACCGCAAGCACCTGGAATTGTTTTCCTCTTCTAGACAAAGATGACATTAGGTCCACTATGATTACAAAATTAAGCTGATGACAGCAACATTACCAAATAAATAGAGTTCTTCCAAAAGGTCTGGTCCAATTGTTTAGTCTAGAGGCCATGTATCTGTTTTAGGGTCCTGTTACTACTTGAATGCTATCACATTTTTATTTCTCATTTTAACACACATCCAACCTTAGCAAAAAAAAAAAAAAAAAAAAACACCTGTTCTTTAGGTATCAGTTACACTAAATAAAAGCAGCTAGCACAATTTGCTGGTAACAAATACCAATAAATGGAAATATAATTCAGTGCTTCTTAGTAGATAAGTAAATAAGTGAAAGTCCTTCAACAAAGTCCATTAAACATCCAATGAAGTTAGGAACATAGAAGGCACCTCAGATGTGTATATAATATCCCAAAAAGAATGATAAGTAGAGTCCTCCACCTGCACAACAGCACACAGAGCCTCTTACTCACAATTGTGGACTACCTAATTGTAAGCAATCAGAAAATGCTCAATTAAACACTGAACACAGCCAGACTCCCAACAAGCTTCATATAAGTTATGAATCCTCATGGGTGATCGCTTCGGAAGTCAGATCACCATATTGTACATATCACAAAGGAAAACAGAACCACCTCATTGTGCAGTATTAAAAATAATTCAGCATATATTAAAAATAAATCCAAAATACCCACAATATACAGTCAAACAAGCATGTCATCAAAGATTGAATTCTGCCTCGGTGTTATTGGTGGCCTACTTGTCTTCCAGTAGGGTATCCCCCTTCTTCTCTTCTCCCTACTCCTTCTATGCTCTTGTTTTATATTTCTTTCTTTTTGAGTATCTTCAACAATGCTGAAGGTACCAGATATATGTTTTCCTGAGCCCCAGTACCATTGTAGTATGTTCACATTGCAAGATAATTTTCCTCAGAGCTTAGTGAATGTTGTGCAAATTAATGGAGGTCAGTAGAGCTTCACCACATTCATTTTCACATTTTGTCATGTTACAACCACATAAAACGTAAATGTATTTTATTGGGATTTTATGTGATAGACCAACAAAAAGTGGCAAATAATTCTGAAGTGGAAGGAAAATGATAAATGGGTTTTCATATTTTTTTTACAAATAAATATGTGAAAGGTGTGGTGTGCATTTGTATTCAGCCCCCCTAAATCAATACTTTGTAGAACCTCCTCTCGCTGTAATTACAGCTGCAAGTCTTTTTGGGGATGTCTCTACCAGCTTTGCACATCTAGAGAGTGACATTTTTGCCCATTCTTCTGTGCAAAATAGCTCAAGCTCTGTCAGATTGGATGGAGAGCATCTGTAAACAGCAATTTTCAAGTCTTGCCACAGATTTTCAATTGGATATAGGTCTGGACTTTGACTAGGCCATTCTATTACATGAATATGCTTTAATCTAAACCATTCCAATGTAGCTCTGTAAGTTTAGGGTCATTGTCCTTCTTGAAGGTGAACCTCCGCCCCCAGTCTCAAGTCTTTTGCAGACTCTTAAGCCGTGTACACACGATCGGTTTGTCCGATGAAAACAGACTGTTTTCATCGGACAAACCGATTGCGTGTGGGCCCCATCTGTCTTTTTTCCATCAGTGTTAAAAAATAGAACATGTTTTACATTTTTTTACATGCTCGGAAGCATTGCACTTCATTTTTCTCGGCTCGTAGTAGTGTTTTACGTCACCGTGTTTTGGCACGGTTGGAATTTAGTCTGATAGTGTGCATGCAAGACTGATGAAAGTCAGCTTCATCGGATATCCGACGAAAAAATCCATCGGATTAGATTCCATCAGAAATCCGATCATGTGTACAGGTTTTAACAGGTTTTCTTCTAAGATTGCCCTGCATTTGGCTTCATCCATCTGCCCATCCACTCTGACCAGCTTCCCTGTCCCTGCTGAAGAAAAGCTTCCCCACAATATGATACTGCCACCACCATGTTTCATGGTGGGGTTGGTGTGTTCAGGGTGATGTGCAGGGTTCGTTTTTCACCACACATTGCATTTTGCTTTTAAGCCAAAAAGTTCAACTTTGGTTTCCTCTGACCAGAGAACCTTCTTCCACATGTTTGCTGTGTCCCCCACATGGCTTCTTGCAAACTGCAAACAGGACTTCTTATGGATTTCTTTCAACAAAGGCTTTTTCTTGCTACTCTTCCATAAAGGCCAGATTCGTGGAGTGCACGACTAAAAGATTCTCGCACCTTAGCTGTGGATCTCTGCAGCTCCTCCAGAGGTACCATCATGTCTTTTTGATGGTTTGCAGTTGTGCCATACGTTTTCCATTTTTGGAATATTGTTATTTTTTTTAACAGATCCCTGCTTTAAATTTCTCCACAACTTTATCCCTGACCCGTCTGGTGTGTTCATTGGCCTTCATGATGCTATTTGTTTCCTACAAACCTCTGAGGGCTTCACAGAACAGCTGTATTTATACTGAGATTACCTTTCACATAGGTGGACTCTGTTTACTTATTACCTGTAGGTGATTTTGGGAAGGCAATTGGTTCCATTAGATTTTAGTTAGGGGTAGCAAAGTAAAGGGGACTGAATAAAAATACACACCACACTTTTTCAGATATTTATTTGCAAAAAAAATTTAAAACCATTTATCATTTTCCTTCCATTTGACAATTAGGTGCCACTTTGTGTTGGTCTATCACATAAAATGCCAATTATATACATTTACATTTTTGGCTGAAACATGACAAAACGTGGAAAATTTCAAGGGGAATGAATACTTTTTCAAGGCACTGTACCTTATGTGTGGATTGATGTTAGTGGAAAATCTACTTTTGTTATAGAATGAGCTAAAGGGGATAAAAAAGCCCTAAAGTGATACTAAAGTCTTGTTATTTTATTTTTTTTACAAATAACAAACATGTTATACTTACCTGCTCTGTGCAGTGGTTTTGCACAGAGCAGCCCCGATTTCCCTTCTAAATGATTTTTTTCTTTGTCTGAATTTCTCACTTCCCATTTCTCCTCAGTAAGCTTTCCCCCATCATCCGAGCTGTTCTGGCTGTGTCAGCCTGAACAGCTTACTGAGGAGGAACAGGAAGTGAGAAATTCAGACAAAGAAAAAAAAACACTTAGAATGGAAATCAAAGGAAAAGGTTAGTGAAACAACAACGCACTAGCTTATTTACCTATTTAGAAAATAAAAAGCAAACCTTTACAACTAGGGTTGAGCGAACCCGAACTGTAAAGTTCGGGTTCGGTACGGACTTTGTTTTTTTTTGTACTCGGACCCGAACCCGGACATTTTGCTGAAAGTTCGGGTTCGGGTCCGGTGTTCGGCAATGTAATGGTGCGCTGCAGGGCAGCCAATCACCATTTGTTTTACTTGTTTTACCTAGAAGCCAACACAGCCATGCCTACTATTGGCATGGCTATAATTGGCCAGTGCAGCATGTGACCCAGCATGTGACCCAGCCTCTATATAAGCTAGAGGCACATAGTACAGCTCGTCACTCTGCTTTAGCTAGGGTAGGGAAAGGCTGCTGCTGATCTGAGGGAGAGATTTAGATAGGACTATCCTGCTTCAGAAATCTACACCAGCACTGTTTCTTTCTGTAAGATACTCTGCATTAGATAGTTTAGGGCAAGGTTCCTGCTTGTTCTTATAGGGAGAGAATTATATAGGAGTCAGTCCTGGTTCACAAATCAAATTGCAGCCGCACTGCATCTGTTCCTGTGAGATACTCTGCATATTGCACCAGCACTGCATTTCTTTCTGTGAGATACTCTGCATTAGATAGTTTAGGGCAAGGTTCCTGCTTGTTCTTATAGGGAGAGAATTATATAGGAGTCAGTCCTGGTTCACAAATCAAATTGCAGCTGCACTACATCTGTTCCTGTCAGATACTCAGCATATTGCAGCAGCACTGCATTTCTTTCTGTGGGATACTCTGCATATTGCAGCAGCACTGCATTTCTTTCTGTGAGATACTCTGCATTAGATCATTTAGGGCAAGGTTCCTGCTTGTTCTTATAGGGAGAGAATTATATAGGAGTCAGTCCTGGTTCACAAATCAAATTGCAGCAGCACTGCATTTCTTTCTGTGAGATACTCTGCATTAGATAGTTTAGGGCAAGGTTCTTGCTTGTTCTTATAGGGAGAGAATTATATAGGAGTCAGTCCTGGTTCTCAAATCAAATTGCAGCTGCACTGCATCTGTTCCTGTGACATACTCTGCATATTGCACCAGCACTGCATTTCTTTCTGTGAGATACTCTGCATTAGATAGTTTAGGGCAAGGTTCCTGCTTGTTCTTATAGGGAGAGAATAATATAGGAGTCAGTCCTGGTTCACAAATCAAATTGCAGCTGCACTGCATTTGTTTCTGTGAGATACTCTGCATTAGATAGTTTAGGGCAAGGTTCCTGCTTGTTCTTATAGGGAGAGAATTATATAGGAGTCACTCCTGGTTCACAAATCAAATTGCAGCTGCACTGCATATGTTCCTGTCAGATACTCTGCATATTGCAGCAGCACTGCATTTCTTTCTGTGAGATACTCTGCATATTGCACCAGCACTGCATTTCTTTCTGTGAGATACTCTGCATTAGATAGTTTAGGGCAAGGTTCCTGATTGTTCTTATAGGGAGAGAATTATATAGGAGTCAGTCCTGGTTCACAAATCAAATTGCAGCCGCACTGCATCTGTTCCTGTGAGATACTCTGCATATTGCACCAGCACTGCATTTCTTTCTGTGAGATACTCTGCATTAGATAGTTTAGGGCAAGGTTCCTGCTTGTTCTTATAGGGAGAGAATTATATAGGAGTCAGTCCTGGTTCACAAATCAAATTGCAGCTGCACTACATCTGTTCCTGTCAGATTCTCAGCATATTGCAGCAGCACTGCATTTCTTTCTGTGGGATACTCTGCATATTGCAGCAGCACTGCATTTCTTTCTGTGAGATACTCTGCATTAGATCATTTAGGGCAAGGTTCCTGCTTGTTCTTATAGGTAGAGAATTATATAGGAGTCAGTCCTGGTTCACAAATCAAATTGCAGCAGCACTGCATTTCTTTCTGTGAGATACTCTGCATTAGATAGTTTGGGGCAAGGTTCCTGCTTGTTCTTATATGGAGAGAATTATATAGGAGTCAGTCCTGGTTCTCAAATCAAATTGCAGCTGCACTGCATCTGTTCCTGTGACATACTCTGCATATTGCACCAGCACTGCATTTCTTTCTGTGAGATACTCTGCATTAGATAGTTTAGGGCAAGGTTCCTGCTTGTTCTTATAGGGAGAGAATAATATAGGAGTCAGTCCTGGTTCACAAATCAAATTGCAGCTGCACTACATCTGTTCCTGTCAGATACTCTGCATATTGCAGCAGCACTGCATTTCTTTCTGTGAGATACTCTGCATATTGCAGCAGCACTGCATTTCTTTCTGTGAGATACTCTGCATTAGATAGTTTAGGGCAAGGTTCCTGCTTGTACTTATAGGGAGATAATTATATAGGAGTCAGTCCTGGTTCACAAATCAAATTGCAGCAGCACTGCATCTGTTCCTGTCAGATACTCTGCATATTGCAGCAGCACTGCATTTCTTTCTGTGAGATACTCTGCATATTGCAGCAGCACTGCATTTCTTTCTGTGAGATACTGTGCATTACATAGTTTAGGGCAAGGTTCCTGCTTGTTCTTATAGGGAGAGAATTATATAGGAGTCAGTCCTGGTTCTCAAATCAAATTGCAGCTGCACTGCATCTGTTCCTGTGAGATACTCTGCATATTGCAGCAGCACTGCATTTGTTTCTGTGAGATACTCTGCATTAGATAGTTTAGGGCAAGGTTCCTGCTTGTTCTTAAAGAGAGAGAATTATATAGGAGTCAGTCCTGGTTCACAAATCAAATTGCAGCTGCACTGCATCTGTTCCTGTCAGATACTCTGCATATTGCAGCAGCACTGCATTTCTTTCTGTGAGATACTCTGCATATTGCAGCAGCACTGCATTTCTTTCTGTGAGATACTCTGCATTAGATAGTTTAGGGCAAGGTTCCTGCTTGTTCTTAAAGAGAGAGAATTATATAGGAGTCAGTCCTGGTTCACAAATCAAATTGCAGCTGCACTGCATCTGTTCCTGTCAGATACTCTGCATATTGCAGCAGCACTGCATTTCTTTCTGTGAGATACTCTGCATTAGATAGTTTAGGGCAAGGTTCCTGCTTGTTCTTAAAGAGAGAGAATTATATAGGAGTCAGTCCTGGTTCACAAATCAAATTGCAGCTGCACTGCATCTGTTCCTGTCAGATACTCTGCATATTGCAGCAGCACTGCATTTCTTTCTGTGAGATACTCTGCATTAGATAGTTTAGGGCAAGGTTCCTGCTTGTTCTTATAGGGAGATAATTATATAGGAGTCAGTCCTGGTTCACAAATCAAATTGCAGCAGCACTGCATTTCTTTCTGTGAGATACTCTACATTAGATAGTTTAGGGCAAGGTTCCTGCTTGTTCTTATAGGGAGAGAATTATATAGGAGTCAGTCCTGGTTCTCAAATCAAATTTCAGCTGCACTGCATCTGTTCCTGTGAGATACTCTGCATATTGCAGCAGCACTGCATTTGTTTCTGTGAGATACTCTGCATTAGATAGTTTAGGGCAAGGTTCCTGCTTGTTTTTATAGGGAGAGAATTATATAGGAGTCACTCCTGGTTCACAAATCAAATTGCAGCTGCACTGCATATGTTCCTGTCAGATACTCTGCATATTGCAGCAGCACTGCATTTCTTTCTGTGAGATACTCTGCATTAGATAGTTTAGGGCAAGGTTCCTGCTTGTTCTTATAGGGAGAGAATTATATAGGAGTCAGTCCTGGTTCACAAATCAAATTGCAGCTGCACTACATCTGTTCCTGTCAGATACTCTGCATATTGCAGCAGCACTGCATTTCTTTCTGTGAGATACTCTGCATATTGCAGCAGCACTGCATTTCTTTCTGTGAGATACTCTGCATTAGATCATTTAGGACAAGGTTCCTGCTTGTTCTTATAGGGAGAGAATTATATAGGAGTCAGTCCTGGTTCACAAATCAAATTGCAGCAGCACTGCATTTCTTTCTGTGAGATACTCTGCATTAGATAGTTTAGGGCAAGGTTCGTGCTTGTTCTTATATGGAGAGAATTATATAGGAGTCAGTCCTGGTTCTTAAATCAAATTGCAGCTGCACTGCATCTGTTCCTGTGACATACTCTGCATATTGCACCAGCACTGCATTTCTTTCTGTGAGATACTCTGCATTAGATAGTTTAGGGCAAGGTTCCTGCTTGTTCTTATAGGGAGAGAATAATATAGGAGTCAGTCCTGGTTCACAAATCAAATTGCAGCTGCACTACATCTGTTCCTGTCAGATACTCTGCATATTGCATCAGCACTGCATTTCTTTCTGTGAGATACTCTGCATATTGCAGCAGCACTGCATTTCTTTCTGTGAGATACTCCGCATTAGATAGTTTAGGGCAAGGTTCCTGCTTGTTCTTATAGGGAGATAATTATATAGGAGTCAGTCCTGGTTCTCAAATCAAATTGCAGCTGCACTGCATCTGTTCCTGTGAGATACTCTGCATATTGCAGCAGCACTGCATTTGTTTCTGTGAGATACTCTGCATTAGATAGTTTAGGGCAAGGTTCCTGCTTGTTCTTATAGGGAGAGAATTATATAGGAGTCAGTCCTGGTTCACAAATCAAATTGCAGCTGCACTGCATCTGTTCCTGTCAGATACTCTGCATATTGCAGCAGCACTGCATTTCTTTCTGTGAGATACTCTGCATATTGCACCATTACTGCATTTCTTTCTGTGAGATACTCTGCATTAGATAGCTTAGGGCAAGGTTCCTGCTTGTTCTTATAGGGAGAGAATTATATTGCCATGCTCTTCCCGACATTTTGCTGCCATTTGCAGCCCTCTAGCCAACCCTAACCCTAACCCCCTAACCCCAACCCTAACCCCCTAACCCCAACCCTAACCCTAACCCTCAACCTCCTACTCCATATGGACCTCGTCCTCCTTGGTCAAGATTATTATTTATTTATTTTTTATGTTATTTTAAGTTATTTCCATTTCCACATTTATTCGCAGAGTACTTGCCATGCTCTTATCGACATTTTGCTGCCATTTGCAGCCCTCTAGCACTTTCCATTAGTTTTTTAGAGACATTTTAGTAGTCAAAAGTCCGGGTCCCCATTGACTTCAATGGGGTTCGCGTTCGGGGTCAAGTTCGGGTCCCGAACCCAGACTTTTTTCCAAAAATCGGCCGAACCCGTCGAACCCGAACATCCAGGTGTCCGCTCAACTCTATTTACAACCCCTTTAAAGAATAATAGGACGTTTACCCTGTTCCTGCTGGCCATACACATTTATGTGGCAGCACTTTGCTGTTCTGTACAGAGAGTGCACTTACTCACCACTCCCAGCACTGTGACTGAGCTGTCAACGATCAGATCTCTGTCACATTTTATGATTGTGAACTAGTAGGACAGGCTTCCAATCACGTGGATACTGTGACAGCCAATTACTGTATTCACATGATCTGGACCTCAGCTACTGTACCTGCCTCTTGTGTTTAGGTGTCCTCAAAGTGCCAACTGGTGCTAAGAGCTTAAAGGGGTTATTTTGTCTGTCTTAATTCATCACATTTCTTGATATAGCCGTTCTCAGCTTAAAGGATAAGTTCACCCTTGGGAACATAGTACAATTTTAGGGTGGAACATGTAACATGTTTCTGATCCTGCACTTGCTCCCTGTTCCCCGCAATCCCTATGACAGCAGGTTGGGGATTTTCTCCCCATACCTGCTGTCACTATTTGAAAAGTGCCCAGCTTCGCCCACACAGCCGCATCATTGATTCACAGATCCCTGTGAATCAATTAACTACAAAACTCTAACAAGCACGGTTCTCTGATTCCTACTGTATTAAATTGTATTGTAATTGTACTGTCTGCCCTGATGTTGTAAAGTGCTGCATAAATTGTTGATGCTATATAAATCCTGTAAACATAGGTGTGCACAGGGGGTGTGCCTGGGCACACCCTAAATTGTGGGGTGCTGATTCCATCTACTCCCCGGGCTCCCCCCTATGTTGCCCCCCTCCCCCTGCAGTGTTTCTGGCTTCCTCCTCTCCTCTCCCCCTGACTGCTTCAAGGGATGTTTCAGGATAGAGAGCAGGGAAAAGGTGCTACTAAATATGTGATTTACCAGCCCTTCCTTTTCTAAATAAACACAGTGAACACACTTAATCACTGTGTCACTTCATAACTGAAGCATAGTAAACAGTGTTTACTATGCTTCAGTTTGTGAATGTACAGGAAGCCACTCAGCACAGAGCTATTCCCATTTACTAAAAAAGGAGAAAAAGTATACTGCGCTGTGCAAAGTGAAAATGTATATAAAAAACGGGTGCCAACACAGCTTGTAGACAAAAAGCTATAAAGTATATGGAAACATTTAGTGTATCACTATTTAAATATACGTGTATGGATGATTCAATAATTGCGTTAACAATATATGAAACAAAAACAAAAAACAAGAATTGCATTTATATTATGTGACAAAGAAATAACTCTGTCAAAAATAGCACCAAGTGAAAATGACACCTCAAGCTGTGAACATCATAATGGGCATATTGAGTACACTAATACGTTAACAGGAAGTCCAAAAGAAGTGGATGTATCCAAAGAACTTGATCTGAAGATTCCAACATAGATGTAATCCTCTAAATAGAGACAGAAGTGTCAGAAGCACCACCACCAAAAATAGGGGGAGGCTTACCAGATATCGATGACCTGGAGAGGTATACACCACCCCAAGTCGCAGAAGGCTTATAGCTCAGTCAACTCGATGGGTGCAGCTGGTCCTGAATCCGACTGGTACATTGGCCACAGCAATCATAGACACCAACAGAGCGAAAGACAAATGCTGTATTCTCTGATGGGAGACAGAGGCTCAATAGCCGTATGCCATGCGTAATGTAATAAGAAAAATTTGCATAGCGTATAACGTTTGGGAGTAGTATTTATTATAATGGTAAAGTAAACACTCACATTTTAGAAGATCATCTTAAGTATATGATACGGCAGGTACATAAGCAACAGTCGTCATCTGGCATGTGAACCCTACCAACTCCATCGCTATTCGAACACTAAATGACCCCAAATGGATTGACGATGACACCGGAAGTAAACGTATGACATCATTTCCGGCCTGAGCCGGAAATGACGATTGTGCCAAGTATAGTACTTATAAGTGTCAATTGTAGCATATAATCATAAATATAATGTTTAAAATATCCTCCGACTGCACTGAAAAGCACAGCCGCACACTTGAAACGATAAAAGAGAAGGGCGATCAGCGTCACTACTAGAAGGACGCGATCCAAGACTCGCTTTGAACGCAAGGCTGGATAACATCACTTCCTTTCTCGAATAAACGTGGCTATGAGACGCCATCCATGCTTCGCTATAAAAACGAGGCTGGATGACATCACTTCCACTTGCGCATCACGTCGTGGGTGGATGTGGACTGTATATTACATCTCCAAGCCTCACTATGGTTGCAACCAGATGTTGACATCCGGCGCAATCAAACCTCACTGTGAATATGACCGGATATGGTCATTCATATAGTGTGTAACTAGATCTAAGAGGCAAACCAAGCCTCGCTTGAAGATAAACAGAACAATGATGATCCGAAAATTATAAATCTATTAGTGGATGTTGAAAAATGTGTTAAAAATATCAACATTAGTAATTATCAGGGCATTCATCTATATACTGTATATATAAGTGCATTGTCAATTCCTAATTGGGGTCACCATTAGTGTTGCTCACGAATATTCGCATTGCGAATATTCGACTCGAATATAGCATATTCGAGAAATCGCGCTATATTTCGAATTTCGCGGTGAATATTCGCAATTCCGAATATTCGCATTTTTTCAATTTGATTTTTAAAACAGATCACATCCTATCGACGTCTAAAAGCATTGCTGGTATGATTAGAGACCCTGGGCCGAGTAGCTAAGCTGAGGCGATCCTTTTATGTTGCCAAATTGAAAAAAAAAAAAAATTGCGATTTTTCGCTATTGCGAATGCGAAAATGATTGCGAATTTTCGATAACTGTGGTGGAGAAAGTCTT
>NW_024404631.1:0-45000 GCF_905171775.1 Rana temporaria
TCCTCTCTCTCTCTCTCTCTCTCTCTCTCTCTCTCTCTCTCTCTCTCTCTCTCTCTCTCTCTCTCTCTCTCTCCCTCTCTCTCTCTCTCTCTCTCCCTCTCTTTCTCTCTCTCTCTCTCTCTCTCTCCTTCTCTCTCTCTCTCTCTCCCTCCCCCTCTCTCTCTCTCTCTCTCTCTCCCTCTCTCTCTCCCTCTCTCTCTCTCTCTCTCTCTCTCTCTCTCTCTCCTTCTCTCTCTCCCCCCCTCTCTCTCTCTCTCTCTCTCTCCCTCTCTCTCTCCCCCCCTCTCTCCTTCTCTCTCTCCTTCTCTCTCTCTCTCTCTCTCTCTCTCCTTCTCCTTCTCTCTCTCTCGTCTCCGCCATTAAAAAAACTTGTCTGGTTACAAAGGAACAAAACAATTCAATGTAAAGCAAATGGGAACCTGAAGTACAAGAGAGAGAGAGGAGAGTATGCAATCCACGTGCAAGCTGGTCAAACTGCGTAAGAATAATTAATCCCTGGCCAACTACGTCAAAGTGATCCCTCTCTGGCCAACCACATCAAAGTGATCCCTCTCTGGCCAACTACGTCAAAGTGATCCCTCTCTGGCCAACCACATCAAAGTGATCCCTCTCTGGCCAACTACGTCAAAGTGATCCCTCTCTGGCCAACTACGTCAAAGTGATCCCTCTCTGGCCAACCACATCAAAGTGATCCCTCTCTGGCCAACCACATCAAAGTGATCCCTCTCTGGCCAACTACGTCAAAGTGATCCCTCTCTGGCCAACCACATCAAAGTGATCCCTCTCTGGCCAACCACATCAAAGTGATCCCTCTCTGGCCAACTACGTCAAAGTGATCCCTCTCTGGCCAACTACGTCAAAGTGATCCCTCTCTGGCCAACCACATCAAAGTGATCCCTCTCTGGCCAACCACATCAAAGTGATCCCTCTCTGGCCAACTACGTCAAAGTGATCCCTCTCTGGCCAACCACATCAAAGTGATCCCTCTCTGGCCAACTACGTCAAAGTGATCCCTCTCTGGCCAACCACATCAAAGTGATCCCTCTCTGGCCAACTACGTCAAAGTGATCCCTCTCTGGCCAACTGCGCCAAAGTGATCCCTCTCTGGCAAAATACGTCAAAGTGATCCCTCTCTGGCCAACCACATCAAAGTGATCCCTCTCTGGCCAACCACATCAAAGTGATCCCTCTCTGGCCAACCACATCAAAGTGATCCCTCTCTGGCCAACTACGTCAAAGTGATCCCTCTCTGGCCAACTACGTCAAAGTGATCCCTCTCTGGCAAAATACGTCAAAGTGATCCCTCTCTGGCCAACCACATCAAAGTGATCCCTCTCTGGCCAACTGCATAGGAATCATTCCTTCTGGCCAACTACATCAAAGTGACCCTTCGATGGCAAATTGCTTCAAAGTGATCCCTCTCTGGCCAACCACATCAAAGTGATCCCTCTCTGGCCAACCACATCAAAGTGATCCCTCTCTGGCCAACCACATCAAAGTGATCCCTCTCTGGCCAACTACGTCAAAGTGATCCCTCTCTGGCCAACCACATCAAAGTGATCCCTCTCTGGCCAACTACGTCAAAGTGATCCCTCTCTGGCCAACTACGTCAAAGTGATCCCTCTCTGGCCAACTGCGCCAAAGTGATCCCTCTCTGGCAAAATACGTCAAAGTGATCCCTCTCTGGCCAACCACATCAAAGTGATCCCTCTCTGGCCAACCACATCAAAGTGATCCCTCTCTGGCCAACCACATCAAAGTGATCCCTCTCTGGCCAACTACGTCAAAGTGATCCCTCTCTGGCCAACTACGTCAAAGTGATCCCTCTCTGGCAAAATACGTCAAAGTGATCCCTCTCTGGCCAACCACATCAAAGTGATCCCTCTCTGGCCAACCACATCAAAGTGATCCCTCTCTGGCCAACTGCATAGGAATCATTCCTTCTGGCCAACTACATCAAAGTGACCCTTCTATGGCAAATTGCTTCAAAGTGATCCCTCTCTGGCCAACCACATCAAAGTGATCCCTCTCTGGCCAACCACATCAAAGTGATCCCTCTCTGGCCAACCACATCAAAGTGATCCCTCTCTGGCCAACTACGTCAAAGTGATCCCTCTCTGGCCAACCACATCAAAGTGATCCCTCTCTGGCCAACTACGTCAAAGTGATCCCTCTCTGGCCAACTACGTCAAAGTGATCCCTCTCTGGCCAACTGCGCCAAAGTGATCCCTCTCTGGCAAAATACGTCAAAGTGATCCCTCTCTGGCCAACCACATCAAAGTGATCCCTCTCTGGCCAACCACATCAAAGTGATCCCTCTCTGGCCAACCACATCAAAGTGATCCCTCTCTGGCCAACTACGTCAAAGTGATCCCTCTCTGGCCAACTACGTCAAAGTGATCCCTCTCTGGCAAAATACGTCAAAGTGATCCCTCTCTGGCCAACCACATCAAAGTGATCCCTCTCTGGCCAACCACATCAAAGTGATCCCTCTCTGGCCAACTGCATAGGAATCATTCCTTCTGGCCAACTACATCAAAGTGACCCTTCTATGGCAAATTGCTTCAAAGTGATCCCTCTCTGGCCAACCACATCAAAGTGATCCCTCTCTGGCCAACTACGTCAAAGTGATCCCTCTCTGGCCAACTGCGCCAAAGTGATCCCTCTCTGGCAAAATACGTCAAAGTGATCCCTCTCTGGCCAACCACATCAAAGTGATCCCTCTCTGGCCAACCACATCAAAGTGATCCCTCTCTGGCCAACCACATCAAAGTGATCCCTCTCTGGCCAACTACGTCAAAGTGATCCCTCTCTGGCCAACCACATCAAAGTGATCCCTCTCTGGCCAACTACGTCAAAGTGATCCCTCTCTGGCCAACCACGTCAAAGTGATCCCTCTCTGGCCAACCACATCAAAGTGATCCCTCTCTGGCCAACTGCATCAAAGGCCCGGATTCAGATACATTGGCGCATATTTATGCCGGTGTATCGTACCACGCAGGTGAATGCCCTTGGCGTGGCGGCTAGGACCCCCAGGGACGTTAGCAAGAAAATGAATGATCTGCGGCGTCTGGTGAAAGAGAAGCTCGCCAATATCAGGAAACACGCCAGGGGCACAGGAGGTGGACCAGCCTCTAAGATCTCCCTTACTGCTGATGATCTGGTCGTTGCCGGGTGCCTGGAGAGGGCGCAGGTGGAGGGCCTGGAGGGATATGATTCGGTTGATCAGCCCTTGATCGTAATCTAAAACACATAAACATGTACAGAACATCCCATAACAGTTTGCGTCCAAGGCAGACAGAAACAATAGAACAATGGGATACAGGCACTTCACTATACACACATAACCCCACCCCCACTATCTAGCAATGCTCTATGTCTGAGACACTTCTACAATCTCCCTGCAGTGTGAAAGCTGAAATCATTTATTGTCATATATTTCTCGGAAGATATTGGGCTAGATTCAGGTACCTTTTGCGATTTTTTTACGGAGGCGCAGGGCAACGTTTTTGCCCTGCGCCCCCGCAAATTTTCTGCACTACCCGCGATTCACGGAGCAGTAGCTCTGTAAATTGCGTGGGCGCTCCGGCAAAATGCCCGTAGGGGGGCGGGAATCATTTAAATTAGGCGCGTTCCCGCGCCGAGCGTAGAGCGCATGCTCCGTCGAGAAAGGACGTCATTTGCTTCAAAGTGAACGTGAATGGCGTCCAGCGCCATTCACGATTCACTTACGCAAACTACGTAAATTTTTAATTTCGCAACGCGGGAACGACGGGTATACATAACATTGGCCTTACTTGAAACCGCCGTACGCAAATGACGTACGCAGGGCTCGCGTAACGTTGTGAATCGGCGTTAGTATGCAATTTGCATACTATACGCAGAGCACAACGGGAACGCCACCTAGCGGCCTTTGCAAGAATGCAGCCTAAGATATGCGGGCATAAGAGCCTTATGCCGCGCATATCTTAGGCTGCAGTCGGCGTAACGAGGTTCCGGAATCAGGAGCATTCGTTACGCCGGCGCAAGTAAGCAATTGCGCTGCGTAACTATGGTTACGCAGGCGCAATTGCTCTCTGAATCCGGGCCAGTCTTCATAAATATTACTGTCCCTCTCCATTCTTACGGTGTCAATAAAGTTGTTGTCCATCATTTTCTCAGTCACCCCGTGCCCCTAATAGACACAGGGGGCCAGATCCACAGCGAGAGTACGCCGGCGTATATACTGATACGCCGGCGTACTTTCAAATTTGCCGCGTCGTATCTTTAGTTTGTATTCACAAACCAAGATACGACGGCATTTGGGTAAGATCCGACAGGCGTGCGGCTTCATACGCCTTCGGATCTTAGATGTAGTACTTCGGCGCCCGCTGGGTGGAGTTTGCGTCGTTTTCCGCGTCGGGTATGCTAATTAGCTGTTTACGGCGATCCACGAAAGGTACGCGCGGCCGTCGCATTCTCTTACGTCGTCGCTAGTCGGCTTTTCCCGTCGTAAAGTTACAAGTGCTATTTAGATGGTGTAAAATTAGACCATCCATCTTAAAGTATGGCCGTCGTTCCCGCGTCGAATTTCGATATTTTTTTTTTTTTGCGTAAGTCGTTCGGGAATAGGAAAGGACGTAACGCACGTTGCCGTTCAAAAAAACACATCGGGGCGCTGTAATTTCGCGCACAGCACGGCGGGAACTTTCAAAACGGAGCATGCGCAGTCGGTTCGGCGTGGGAACGCGCCTAATTTAAATGACACACGCCCCATTTGAATTAGACGGGCTTGCGCCGGACGGATTTACGCTACGCCGCCGCAAGTTTACAGGCAAGTGCTTTGTGAATCAAGCACTTGCCCGTAAAACTTGCGGCGGTGTCACGTAAATGAGGTACGTTACGCCGCAGCGCAAGTACGTGAATCTGGCCCCGGGGGACTTACACATAAGAGGGGTCTGGGCAGCTAAGAGTTTCCCGACCTCTCTTAGGCCCAGATTCACATACAATTACGTTGCTCCTGGGCAGCGTAACGTATGTGATTTACGTTACACCGCCGCAGGTTTACAGCGTTAGTGCCTGATTCTCAGAACACTTACCTGTAAACTTGCGGCGGTGTATCGTAAAAGCGCTCGGCGCAAGCCCGCCCAATTCAAATGGGGAGGGCACCATTTAAATTAGGCGCGCTCCCACGCCGAGCGTACTGCGCATGCTCCGTCGGGTAAATTACCCAACGTGCATTGCGCTAAATGACGTCGCCCCGACGTCATTTGCTTAGACGTTTACGTAAATGGCGTCCAGCGCCATTCACGGACGTCTTACGCAAACGACGTAATTTTTTTAAAATTCGACGCGGGAACGACGGCCATACTTAACATTGGTTGCCCCTCCTAATAGCAGGGGCAACCTTACGCGTCGCGTACGATACGGAAACAACGTAAATTCTCAGCGTCGACCGCGCGTATGTTCGGGAATCTCGCGTAATTACCTCATTTGCATAGACGACGGGGAAAACGACGATGCGACACCTAGCGGCGGGAAAAAAAATAGCTTTTAAGATCCGACAGCGTAAGAGCCTTACACCTGTCAGATCTAATGGGTATCTATGCGTAACTGATTCTAGGAATCAGGCGCATAGATACCCGAGGCCAGAGGAGGAGTTACGACGGCGCAAATGGTGTTGCGCCGTCGTAACGCCATTGAGAATCTGGGCCTTAGCTCTTACCATCACGTGAGGTTGCAGATACTTCAGTGATTTCTTTGATCCAAAAGTTAATAAATAACTTGCTTTTGGATCCAATAAATCTGGATTTCTATAGACAAGGAAGTGGGTGACTGGCAGAGGTGCTGCTTCCTCGTGCCTCTCTCTATATATACTGTATAGAAATTCCCCGGGTTGTAAAGTCACATGCTTCTTGGGAACGCCAACCCGTGACGGGACTGGAGGAAAGGTGGGGGCGGCGAGCATAAAAAATGTAAATAAAACGTTAAAAAAATCGAACAGCAGAGGCGGGGGAGGGGATTGCGGTGGAGGAAAAAGGAAAATTTATTATCATACTTACCGTAATTTTCCTTTCCTGATGGACTCCATGGCAGCCTACGTGTGGGTTAATCCCGCCTCCTCTCCATTGATAGGACCCCATACCCATAAAGGTTTACTCACCGCCCAGTGATCTACAAATCCCACCTTGCTCTCACCAAACCTACTCTACAGAACTCTCTGCCCTTTATGGAAACTCTGACCCTGCAGCTTCAAACTACACCAGAGGAAACCGTCCACATACTACTATGCTACAGACCGCCCGGACCAAAAACGCATCTCCTCACACCCTTCTCCGAATTCCTCTCGACGCACACTCTGAAAACCAAAAACCTGTTGCTACTTGGGGATTTCAACCTCTGGGCTAACTCAACTCAGGATCCCATCGCTACCGCCTGCATCGACCAACTGGAAGAACGGGGTCTGCAGCAACTGATAAAGACTTCAACACATACATCAGGTCACACTTTGGATCTCATCTTCATACAAAACGTGAATGTCAACACTATGGACAATAGACCTTTACCATGGACGGACCACCACGCCATCAAATTCATATTAACCACCGATACCGTCCTTCAAAAACCCAAACTCCCAACAACTATACACTGGGCAAGATCAAAGAAGAAATTACACTCTGAGCTCTTCAAAATCACACTAGCAACTAAAATAGACGTACCAAATCCGAACCACTCAACGGAGCAAACTCTCAACGCTTTAAACAAAGCACTACTACAAACAGCAGATACAGTCGCTCCAAAACGCAGAGCTCTCAACCGAAAAAATAACTCAGGCTGGTTTAATGACTTTCTCACTCTACTGAAACAGGAACGCAGAAGAGCTGAAGGAGCCTGGAGGAGGAACCCATCAAAAGAAAACCTCACAAAGTACAAAACCCTCACCAAAAATTACCACAAAGCAATCTTTAAAGCCAAAAAAGACCATTTCGCAAACACCATCTCCAAAGCCATAAACCATCCACGGGAACTTTTTAAACTAGTCTCTAAGGCTATGAACCCCTCCTGTTTGGAGCCCCCTGCAAGTGAGACACAAGAATTCTGCAACGAACTATCAGACTTTTTTATCGACAAAATTGAAAAGATTCGGGCAACAGTTCAACAGAAAAAAAACATAAACCCCACTCAGATACAGCAAGAAGAAGAAATCAACAAAACTTCGATGAATTTCGAGCTGATCCCAATTACCATCGACACCACAAAAAACATCATCAGAAGCCTCCGAGACAACACATCCCCAAACGACATCATCCCGACAAAACTCTTGAAAGAATGCACGGACATCTTGGCACCCACCATAACGCACATCATAAACCAATCATTCAGGGAAGGGATGGTTCCGGACAACCTCAAACAAGGCATAATAAAACCTCTCTTAAAGAAGCCCAACCTCGATCCGAAAGACCCTAACCAGCGCAGACCGGTAACAAGCCTGAACACGATCTCCAAGATCATGGAGAAAGCAGTAGTGCAACAGCTCCAGCCCCACCTGGACGACCACAAACTCCTAGATCCTCTACAATCAGGTTTTCGCCCAGGCCACGGCACAGAAACGGCTCTTCTCAAGATATGGGATGACGCCCTTGAAGCAGCAGATGACGGAGAATCCTGTCTCCTAGTGCTGCTGGATCTTAGTGCAGCCTTCGACACAGTAGATCACAACATATTGCTCACGCGACTCAAAGAAGTAGCAGGAGTCTCTGACGCAGCCCTACCGTGGTTCGCATCTTTCCTGGAAAATCGTACCCAGACCGTGAAACTTGGAGATTTCACATCAGAAACACGGACCATCACTTGCGGAGTCCCGCAAGGATCACCCCTCTCACCTCTACTCTTCAACATCTACATCCGCCCGCTCCTCAAAATCATCAGCAGACAGGACTTGCGTTACCACTCCTATGCGGACGACACGCAGCTTTACCTTCGAATCACCAACAAAAAAGACCAATTTCTTGAACTTGGAAAGTGCCTCACACTGATCGACAATTGGATGACCGATAGCTCCCTCAAACTTAACGGATCGAAAACAGAACTACTCATCCTTCACGCAAATAAAAAATCCATTGCTAGGACCACATGGACACCACCCACCATCCTCGGACAAACCATCGCACCAAGCAAAAAAATCAAAAGTCTCGGAGTCATCTTCGACTCAGACATGACGATGGATGCACAAATAGGATCAGTCGTCAGCAGCTCTCATCATCTGCTCCGCATGCTACGTAGACTCATCCCCTTTATCCCGAAAGAAGACACGGCAGTAGTTGTCGGAACAATCATCAACTCACGACTCGACTACGCAAACTCCCTCTACTTAGGGCTACCAAAATACCAGATGGCGCGTCTACAAGTCGTCCAGAACACGGCAGCCAGACTGGTAACAGGTAAAAAGCCGTGGGAATCAGTCGCCCCAGTCTTGAGGTCCCTCCACTGGCTGTCCGTACAGGACAGGGTGACGTTCAAGACGCTCTGCCTCACCCACAAATGTTCACAGGGAAAAGCTCCTCAATACTTATGCGAGAAAATAAAACCGTACGTCACCAAGCGCATGCTTCGGTCAACCAACCAAAACCTTCTCCAAATTCCTAAATCCCGCTACAAATCGAAAGGAGAACGAAGATTCTCGGTCCAAGGACCACGGCTCTGGAATGCTCTACCCACGACCATCCGCTTGGAAGAAAACCATCGGGCATTCAGGAAAAAGCTAAAGACCCACCTCTTCTGAAAGATCTGTACTACTCTGGATGACAAGCGCCTTGAGGCGATTAAGTTCGCATTTGCTGCGCTATACAAGTTACTCACTCACTCACTCACTCAGTACTGGTGTTCCGTAACTATCCCGACTCCATAATTTCAGGGTGGGAACTCCGTCTGCCATGGAGTCCATCAGGAAAGGAAAATTACGGTAAGTATGATAATAAATTTTCCTTTTTCCTGACTGACTCCATGGCAGCCTACGTGTGGGAAATAACTAGCCAGACCACACGGGTGGGTATGCTGAACAAAAAATAAATTTTAATTTGTCCCGTCAACTGACAAAACTGATAAACCAAAATTCACAGAGGAAAGAGATGCAGGCTCAACACAGTAATGAGACATAAAAGTATGTATAGAAGACCAAGAGGCCGCTCTGCAGATGACATCTGGAGCCACGTGACGAGCTGCCGCCCAGGAAGCTGCCATCCCTCTGGTAGAGTGAGCTGTCACCGCTTGCGGAGGAGCCAAGCCCTTCGCCCTGTAAGCCTGCTGAATTGTCTGAACGATCCAGGCCGCGATTGTTCTGGTAGAAGCCTTTTTCCCCTTGTTACTGCCTGAGTGCAGGATAAACAGATGATCCGAACGTCTAAAGGGAGACGTCATCTGGATGTATTCAGAAAGGATCTTGCCCATGTCTAGAGGGTGAGTCTCATTGGAATCCGAAGACCTGAAGGTAGGAAGGACAACTTCTTGATTCTCATGAAAGACAGAAGAAACTTTCGGATTTGAACCCAGCATGGGTATCAAAACCACCCGATCCGGGAAGAAGGTCAGGAATGGCTCTTTGTGACCAAGAGACCCAATCTCCGACACTCTTTTGGCCGAGGTGATAGCGACCAAGAATGCCACTTTAGCTGAAAAGTCCTTTATAGAGGACGGGGAAGGCCCCGTCGTACTGAGACCACTCAGAAAATCCAAGACTAGTGGGAGATCCCACTTGGGAAATCTTGGCTTCCTTTGAGGTTTCAACCTTGATGCCCCTCGAAAGAATTGTTTAACTAGTGGGTGTACTGCCCACGAAATTCCAGAGAAGGCCGACAGAGCCGAGATTTGAACTCTCAGTGAACTTACGGATAAGGGAAGATCTAACCCTGTTTGGAGAAAACTCAATACATCTTGGATTTCTGGATTCCTAAAGGACCTGCCTGAGACCGTAGAGAATTCCACAAATTTAGCCCAAATTCTTCCGTAGACTTTATTCGTGCTTGCCCTTCTCGAGCTCATCAGCGTGGAGATCACTCTAGAGGCGCAACCAAGGGATTCCAGCCTCTCCCTCTCAAGAACCAGACCGTCAGTTTCATCAGAGCCGGACAAGGGTGTAGGAGTGAACCCTGAGAGAGAAGGTCCGGTCTGACTGGTAGAGGTACTGGGTCCCGGTAGCTCAGTTGGACCAGGAGAGGGAACCAAGGTCTGTTCGGCCAGTAGGGGGCCACTAGTGTCACCTCGACATCTTCTGCTTGAAGTCTCTGTAGGAATCTCAGAATTACTGGGATCGGGGGAAAAGCATATGCTCTCTGAAAACTCCACCGATCCGTCAAGGCATCCGTCCCGATCGCCTGACTGCAATGACCTCTCGAGTAGAACTTCACCATCTTGGTATTGTGCTGTGAAGCAAAAAGATCTACTTGGGGACCGACTCCCAGAGACAGGATCCATTGGAATGTTTGGATGTGGAGAGACCACTCGTTGATGTCCACCTGAGTGCGAGAAAGAAAGTCTGCCTGGGAGTTCTGTATTCCGGGAATAAAGACTGCTGTCAGGTTGACCAGGTTTTCCTGTGCCCACTTCATGATGGGTTCGACTTCCCGTAGAAGAGACGAACTCCGTGTCCCTCCTTGCCTCTTGACATAGGACACTGCTGTGGTATTGTCCATCCTTAACAGTACCGACTCTCCCTTCAGGAGTTGGGAGAAGGACTGGAGGGCACACCAGGCTGCTCGAAGCTCTAGGATGTTCGAGCCCGGATTGCGGAGGCGAGCATCCCATCTGCCCTGTGCCATGTTTGTACCACACAGGGCCCCCCAGCCGTAGCCACTGGCATCGGTCGTCACTGTGACCCAGGAGACCGGGGCGATGGAATGACAATTCCGTAGATTTTTCGGCTGGAGCCACCAAAAAAGGCTGTTCCTCATGGAAGTTGAGATGCGAATCTGCTGATTCTTGTTGCCTGACTTCCACTGCTTGAGGAAGCCGGACTGGAAGGGACGTAGTCTCCATAATGCCCATTTCACCATGGGGGTTGTGGAAACCATCGTTCCGATGATTTTTAGACACTGGAATGCCTTCAGGTGGTGGGTGTCTAACGCTCGAGAAATCCTCTCTTGAATCACAGGGATCTTTTCCACCGGAAGAGAGATGGTTTTCTTCACTGTGTCGAACTGGGCCCCCAGATATACTAGGTATTGAGTTGGTTCCAAATGGCTTTTCGTTAGATTCAGGAGCCAACCGAATTCGGACAGGATCGAGATTACCTGATCTCTTTGCGCTAAGAGCTGTGTCTTGTCCTGGGCTAGGACAAGGAGGTCGTCTAGATAATGATAAAGTCTTATCTTTTTCAGTCTGATAAAGGCCACCACTGCTAATAGGGTTTTGGTGAAGACTCGCGGTGAGGTTGTCAGCCCAAAGGGTAGGCACACGAATTGAAGGTGTTCTTGCCCAACGTGGAACCTGAGATATTTCTGTAGCTCGATTGCCACCGGAACGTGGAAATAAGCGTCCTTCAGATCTATCGAGATCATCCAATCGCCTGGCTGTATGGCTTGCTGGATTGTCGACAGAGTTTCCATCTTGAACCTTCTGTGTTTTATAAATTTGTTTAGATAGGTCAAATCTATGACTGGACGCCAAGCACCGCTTTTCTTCTGCACCAAGAAGAGGGGGGAGTATATTCCATGAAACTGTTCGTCCTTTGGGACGCATACTACTGCTCCTTGGGATTTGAGTAGATCCACATATGTTAGAAGAACCTGTCTCTGTTCCGCTGACTTTGGGAGAAGGGTGGAAATGAATCTTGGAAGAGGAATGCTGGAGAATGACCATGCGTGGCCTGACGTTATTGTTTTGATGACCCAAAAGTCTGTGATCGAGGCCGCCCAAACGTGCCGAAAGAGGAGCAGTCGAGCTCCCACCCGATCCGCCTGGGCGGGCGTTGTTTCAAAAGGACTTAGGCTGATCGCGTCCACTCGACGCTTGGTTAGAAAACGCTGGTTTGCGAAAGGATGCACGGCCTCTACCCCAGTTTCTTCTGAAGTTCCCGCCAGGTCTGTAGGCGCGAGCCTCTCTAGTGCGGTCCGGACTATACCTTCTGAATTGCGGTTTCTTCTTACCGGACTGACGCCTGTCCTGGGGGAGAAAACCCGATTTACCACCTGTAGCCTTAGAAATGGCGTCATCCAACTTGTTGCCAAACAAGGATGATCCCTCAAAGGGAATCTTACACCAATTTTGTTTGGATGATGGGTCAGCGACCCAGGGGCGCAACCACAAGGCCCTTTTGGCTGTAACAGAGGACAGCATAATTCTTGCCAATAGGCGAATTAAATCAACGGATGCCTCCCCCAGAAAGGCAACTGCTAGTTTAAGTTCTGAAGTAGCAGAACTACTGGCCAGCTCTTCAGAGACACCCTTAAGGAAGGAGTCCACATTTTCCGTCCAGGCCTCCATTGCTTTGGATAAAGCTGCCAAGGCCAAAGCAGGTTTGCAGGCTGTACCCGCCAGACCGTAGATTCTTTTGAGGTCTTGATCCATCCTTCTATCAAGACCGTCCTTGAAGGACACTGAATCAGCCAATGGAAGTGTAACATGTTTGGCCAGTCGTGTCACTGCTGCGTCTACCACAGGAATATTCTCCAGGTGTTTAACGTCATCTGCTTTGAAGGGATACAGTCTGGAGGCCTTATTGGCCATAGAGGACCTCTTGTCCGCTTTACTCCATTCTTCCTCGAAGATGCCCTTTAATTCGGTTAACAACGGAAAACTCGGGCGTTCCTTCCCCAGACGTTTGAAATACTTCTTTTGCTTAGCTGGAGAAGTAGATTGCTCTTCCCACAAGAGAGCCTCTTTGATTGCTTTGATAAGTGGTGTCACTTGGGAGAAGTCGAACTCTAGACTCTCCTCATCGCTTTCCGGTTCACCCTCCTGGGAATCTGGAGAAGCAGCGCGAGGCTGGGAAGGACCGGGATCCTCAAGGACCTCAATGGCCTGAGAACCAGACCTGACGGTACTGGCTTGATTTTGCGTGTGGGAGATATTCTCTCTCAAAGATTTTTGTACCACACGTTCCACAAGAGACTCGATACGACGATCTTCAGTCTCCTTTTCCCCAACCGCCAGGGCATAGCATTGGTCACATAATGATTTGCCCTCCGGGACATAAGTATCACATCCCCAGCAAGCTCTGCGATCAGAGCGGCTTTCATGGCGGTGGGAGCGGTGTCTGGAGGAGGAATGGGAACTTCTCCTCTGATGGGAAGATGTAGACGGAGATCTTCGTTTACTCTTTGATTTAGATTTAGAAGAAGAACGATGATGTGGCCTGGCAAGGTCTGCGGACTGGATAGCGGCATAAGGATCAGGACCGGAAGGGCTAAGGAAAAGGTGAGACATACGTATAGGGGGAATAAGTCAGATATAAAAAACATACAGAGTATGAATTCCACCCCTATGCCCCTCTCACCCGCACATACCTTGTGCGTGAGGGCTGGCCACCTGTAGACGGTGACTGGTCCGTGGTTTCTTGGACCTGCATAGTAACGTGATATATATGTCCAAAACAACTGAAGAGATCCTAAGATGCCAGATAAAAAATAACAATATAAGAGTACTGCCCCTTTAAGAAGAAAAAACATTTTTAAAACCATATAGAAAAAAGTTCAAAATGTTATGCAAGAAAATAAATACATTTTTTAAAATCGATTTAAAAAATTAATCTATGCAGCATAAGATATCAGCAAAGACAATAAGCATGTAAGCAAGTTTAAAAACAGGGGGGATCTATGCCTATAGCGTAGGCAGATCCCTCACTAACCTGGTAGAATGTCAGAGGATCAGCTGCTCGCCTGACAGGAAGAACCCCAGTGTACATCGGCGAGCAGCTGATTTTTGAATCCCCCGCCGATGACGTCAGACGCTGCCCACGTACGCGCCTGCGCAGTGGTGGATGGCTCAACGGCGCCTGCGCGGCCGCCGCGAGTCCCGTCCGACTGCGCATGCGCGAACCAAGCCTCGCTCTGGGATTGGGTACTGCGCATGCGCGAAGGGCTCTGGTGCTTACACCAGGAAGAGAGCAAACGGCGCTGGAACGCAGAAGCGCTCCAGCCGCCATACAGGCAGGAAAAACACACATGGGGACATACAACATATAGGTGACTGCCATGGAAAAATATATATAAGACCTTGCCAGCCAGGAAGTCCGGATCTTCAGCACACGCAGCTACTACCGCACAGCGGAGGGGAAGTTGCTGCAAAGCTCTCCACCCGCCCATGGCTGGGATCCGAGCTGCACCGCTTAAAGTGTGCCATCCTATTTCAAGTAAGTCCTTGTCTTGCACAAATCAGAATTTCCTAAAGTTGGTCCATGGAGGAGGACAAAAAAGGAACACCAGTACTGGGCGGTGAGTAAACCTTTATGGGTATGGGGTCCTATCAATGGAGAGGAGGCGGGATTAACCCACACGTAGGCTGCCATGGAGTCAGTCAGGAAAGTTCATTTTGGGCGTGAAGGTGCGCATTACGTGAGTCTCGCCGGCAGCAATCATTCTAACTAGGCAAGGAGGAAATAAAAATGTCAGAAATATCTTTTTTGTTTCCTTTTCTTTTTTGTTTTACGACAATTCTACACATGTGCGGTGCGATGGAAGTTTCTGTGCTTGTGGGGGTGACGTCTGTGCGTAAGCGCGGTGGGACGCGGGTGTTTTAACAAAAATATTTTGTATATTTTATTCATTTTATACAAAAGTTTTTGTTTTTTTTACACTTATTTTTTGCATTAACTTTATTGCTGTCAGAAGGGATGAACAACATCATGGGCCGTGACAGGTCCTCTTTATGGAGAGATCTGGGTGTCTATTAGACCCCCAAATCTCTCTGCTGGCCTCCAACGCAGCCAATCAGACGCAGGCGGGCAGGTAAAACAAAGGGGCCTGGATTCAGGTACAATTGCGCTTTTTTTTACGGAGGCGCAAGGCAACGTTTTTGCCCTGCGCCCCCGCAAATTTATTGCGCTGCCCTTGATTCACGGAGCAGTAGCAAAATGCCCGGCGTAAGCGCGTGCAATTTAAATGATCCTGTAGGGGGCGGGAATCATTTAAATTAGGCGCGTTCCCGCGCCGATCGTAGAGCGCATGCTCCGTCGGGAAACTTTCCCGACGTGCATTGCGGCAAATGACGTCGCAAGGACGTCATTTGCTTCTAAGTGAACGTGAATGGCGTCCAGCGCCATTCACGAATCACTTACGCAAACTACGTAAATTAGAAATTTCGCGACGCGGGAACGACGGGTATACGTAACATTGGCTGCCCCTGCTAATAGCAGGGGCAGCCTTACGCGAAAGACGCCGTACGGAAACGACGTAAACTGCGTACACAGGGCTCGCGTAACGTTGTGAATCAGCGTTAGTATGCAATTTGCATACTATACGCTGAGCACAACGGGAACGCCACCTAGCGGCCATCGCAAGAATGCAGCCTAAGATATGCGGGCATAAGAGCCTTATGCCGCGCATATCTTAGGCTGCAGTCGGCGTAACGAGGTTCCTGAATCAGGAGCATTCGTTACGCCGGGGCAAGTAAGCAATTGCGCCTGTGTAACTATGGATACGCAGACGCAATTGCTTCTTGAATCCAGGCCACTGCGATTTTAGTAATAGACCTTTATAATAACAGTTTTCTATTCTATTTTCTTCCATCCCAGAGCAGGAGGTCGCCGGCCTCATCAGAGGGCTCCACAGGCCACATGTGGCCCTCGGGCCACTGGTTAGGCACCCCTGGTGTAGAACAAACACACAGGCCCAGATTCTTAAAGGACTTACGACGGCGCAGCTTCGTAAGTCCTAATCTGGCACGTCGTATCTATGCGCCTGATTCTTAGAACGCATAGATAACCATTCGATCCGACAGGCGTAAGTCTCTTACGCCGTCGGATCTTAAGTGCATTTTTTTTTGTGGGGCGCTAGGTGACGCTTCCGTCAAAATCCGTGTTGAGTATGCAAATTAGCTAGATACGCGAATTCCCGAACGTACGCGCGGCCGACGCAGTAAAGTTACGGCTTTTCCCGGCGTAAAGTTGCCCCTGCTATATGAGGCGCAGCCAATGTTAAGTATGGCCGTCGTTCCCGCGTTGAAAATGTATAAAGTTACGTCGTTTGCGTAATTCATCAGTGAATGGGGCTGGACGGCATTTACGTTCAGGTCGAAACCAGTGACGTCCTTGCGACGTCATTTAGAGCAATGCACACTGGGATATTTTATGGACGAATTTGAATTCCGCCGGGTGATTTACGCTACACCGCCGCAACTTACGGAGCAAGTGCTTTGAGAATACAGCACTTGCCCGTGTAAGTTGCGGCGGCGTAACGTAAATCGGATACGTTACGCCACCGCAGGAGATACGCCGATCTACGAGAATCTGGGCCAAAGACCCCCCCCCCGCTATCACGGCCCCCGCTGTCCCTTGGCGTCACGCTCGCCGTCTATTGTTGGCCTCGGCGCTCTATATATAGAATGTTTATTTCCCTTGAGTTGGAGTTTATAGAGATGTGAAGGTTTTCCGCACGTCCCGCCGCGATCGCTCACATACATCTTCCCTTCTAAACATTTCCTGATAAGAAGTGAGATCCGTCTGTGATTGGCCGGAAGTATCCACCGCAGAAAGTTCACTGATTTGTATGTGAAGAGTTAGCAGGTTTTTCACAGTGCTCCCGATCGGGGGTATCGGGGGAATCAGGGTGATCGGGGGGATCGGGGAGATCGAGGGGATCGGGGTGATCGGGGAGATCGGGAGATCGGGGGATCGGGGAGATCGGGGGGATCGGGGGGATCGGGAGATCGGGGGATCGGGGAGATCGGGGAGATCGGGGGGATCGGGGGGATCAGGGTGATCGGGGAGATCGGGGGATCGGGGGGATCAGGGGGATCGGGGGGATCGGGGTGATCGGGGAGAACGGGGGGGATCGGGGAGATCGGGGGGATCGGGGAGATCGGGGTGATCGGGGAGGATCGGGGGATCGAGAGATCGGGGGGATCGGGGGGATTGGGGTGATCGGGGGGATCGGGGAGATCGAGGGGATCGGGGTGATCGGGGAGATCGGGGGGATCGGGGAGATCGGGGGGGATCGAGAGATCGGGGGGATCGGGGAGATCAGGGTGATCGGGGAGAACGGGAGGATCGGGGTGATCGGGGGGATTGGGGTGATCGGGGGATCGGGGAGATCGAGGGGATCGGGGAGATCGGGGGGATCGAGAGATCGGGGGGATCGGGGAGATCAGGGTGATCGGGGAGAACGGGAGGATCGGGGTGATCGGGGGGATCGGGGTGATCGGGGGGATCGGGGAGATCGGGGGGATGTAGAAGTCCTCGGTGTGGATCACTTTTCATATGTCGGATTCTTGGAATCGCACATCTGACCTTTGTTTTTTGACGGGTCACATGGGACAGCGAAGCTTTACCGAGACGCAATCCGGAAACGGCGCCCTCCGAAGGCCTTGTGATCACATTGTGGCAGAGAAGGGTGTAACTCTGTACAGTGGGGCCCCCATGACATGAATAGGAAGGGCCCCCCATGACATGAATAGGAAGGGCCCCCCATGACATGAATAGGAAGGGGCCCCCCATGACATGAATAGGAAGGGGCCCCCCATGACATGAATAGGAAGGGCCCCCATGACATGAATAGGAAGGGGCCCCCCATGACATAAATAGGAAGGGGCCCCCCATGACATGAATAGGAAGGGCCCCCCATGACATGAATAGGAAGGGGCCCCCCATGACATGAATAGGAAGGGGCCCCCCATGACATGAATAGGAAGAGGCCCCCATGACATGAATAGGAAGGGGCCCCCCCATGACATGAATAGGAAGGGCCCCCATGACATGAATAGGAAGGGGCCCCACATGACATGAATAGGAAGGGCCCCATGACATGAATAGGAAGGGCCCCCCATGACATGAATAGGAAGGGGCCCCCATAACATGAATAGGAAGGGACCCCATGACATGAATAGGAAGGGGCCCCACATGACATGAATAGGAAGGGGCCCCCATGACATGAATAGGAAGGGGCCCCCATAACATGAATAGGAAGGGCCCCCCATGACATGAATAGGAAGGGGCCCCCATGACATGAATAGGAAGGGGCCCCCATAACATGAATAGGAAGGGGCCCCCATGACATGAATAGGAAGGGCCCCCCATGACATGAATAGGAAGGGCCCCCCATGACATGAATAGGAAGGGGCCCCCATAACATGAATAGGAAGGGACCCCATGACATGAATAGGAAGGGCCCCCCATGACATGAATAGGAAGGGGCCCCCATAACATGAATAGGAAGGGACCCCATGACATGAATAGGAAGGGGCCCCACATGACCTGTTTATTATCCGCCTCTAAGGAAATCCCTTCCAGTGTTTCCTGAATCCTCGGAATTCATAGAAATCATAAAAAGATTCTCAGACCACCAAGTACATACACCGGACACTTGAACCCCTTTCTGACCCTGAACCCCTCCCTGAACCCCTCCCTGAACCCCTCCCTGACCCTGAACCCCTCCCTGACCCCGAACCCCTCCCTGAACCCCTTTCTGACCCTGAACCCCTACCTGACCCTGAACCCCTCCCTGACCCTGAACCCCTCCCTGACCCTGAACCCCTTCCTGACCCTGAACCCCTTCCTGACATTAACCGCTCCCTGACCCTGAACCCCTTTCTGACCCTGAACCCCTCCCTGAACCCCTCCCTGACCCTGAACCCCTTACTGACCCTGAACCCCTCCCTGACCCGAACCCCTCCCTGACCCTGAACCCCTCCCTGATCCTGAACCCCTTACTGATCCTGAACCCCTTCCTGACCCTGAGCCCTCCCTATCCCTGAGCCCCTCCCTGAACCCCTTCCTGGCCCTGACCCTGAACAGATTCCTGACCCTGGACCCCTCCCTGACCCTGAGCCCCTTCCTGACCCTGAACCCCTCCCTGACCCTGGACCCCTCCCTGACCCTGAACCCCTCCCTGACCCTGAACCCCTTCCTGACCCTGAACCCCTCCCTGACCCTGAGCCCCTCCCTGACCCTGAACCCCTTCCTGACCCTGAACCCCTCCCTGACCCTGAGCCCCTCCCTGACCCTGAACCCCTCCCTGACCCTGAACCCCTCCCTGACCCTGAACCCCTCCCTGACCCTGAACCCCGCACCTGTTGGAGTTCTTCAGCAATAAATACTAAAAGGAGCCCCCCAGACAGAGCTTGTATTGTCGGTGTGCATGGGGCTGCGCTTGTGTGACCGGCAGATGGGAGAACCTGTCTGTGGCCCCTCTGGGGGGGTGAGCACTACAATATTTTATTTTGGGGGGTTTCGGGGTTTAGGAAGGGGGGAAGATCCTTTTGAATAAACAGGCCCATAGCAGAAATGTATAAAGTCTCTGGTCCATAGGGAGGAAAGGGTTAAACAATTATTATGACCTGTGAGTTGGGTGATTATCAGTATATAGGTCAGTGTACGGGGAGAAGTTGGGGGAGTTCGGTGCTCGCTCCCCTGTTGCTGCTGACGTGACGGAACGCGCCGGTGCTCGCCATGAGAAGGCGGATAATGAGGCTCGTTAGGTGTAATTATTTCTCCTCCTGTAATCTGGGTACAAGGAGTCCTGTGTCAGCTGATCTCTGGACCCTTCACAAGTACCTACAGGAGACCTTTACCACCATAACCGCTCATTATACCCCCTCCCCCTCCCCGTCCTAATCTCCCTGAGGAATGTGGACGGTGAACCTGTCATTTATAGTCTAATGAGCCACCTGGGGGCCCGCTGGGGGCCGAATGAGTTCTAGGTGGCCCCTAGTACTGAAGGGACATTGATCCTATTTTGTTTATATTATTTATTAATGTATTGTTATTTATTTATTATATTATTATTATTACTTTATTATTACTATTTTTTTAATAATATTTATTATGATTTTTTATTTATTATTTATCATTATTAATAATTTTTGTATTACTTTTATTACTTTATCACTTTATTATTAGTATTTTTATTATTATTATTTTATCACTTTATTATTACTATTTTTTTAATTTTAATTATTTTTTTATTTCTTTATTATTACTATTTATTTATTTAGAAAATATTTATCATTATTATTATTTCTATTATTATTATTATTATTATTCATTTTTATTATTACTTTAACACTTTATTATTACGATTTATTTATTTGTATTATTACTTTTATTACTTTATTAATTTATTTTTATTATTTTTTTATTATAATTTATTTATTATTATTATTACTACTATGTATTTATTAATTATAATTTATTTACTATCTATTAAGTATTATTTATTATTATTGGGGTAGATTCAGGTAGCAATTGCGTCTGCGTAACCATAGTTACGCAGCGCAATTGCTTACTTGCGCAGGCGTAACGACTTCTCCTGATTCAGGAACCTTGTTACGCCGACTGCAGCCTAAGATATGCGTGGCATAAGGCTCCTTATGGCGTCGTATCGTAGGCTGCATTCTTACGCAGGCCGCTAGGTGGCGTTCCCGTAGTGGTCAGCGTAGAGTATGCAAATTGCATACTAACGCCGATTCACTACCGTACGCGCGCCCTGCGTACGCAGTTTACGTCGTTTGCGTACGTCGTGTTTAGCGTAAGGCTGCTCCTGCTAATAGCAGGCGCAGCCAATGCTAAGGATACCCGTCGTTCCCGCGTCGCGAGGTTTACATTTTTTACGTAGTTTGCGTAAGTGAATCGTGAATGGCGCTGGACGCCATTCACGTTCACTTTGAAGCAAATGATGTCCTTGCGACGTCATTTACCGCAATGCACGTCGGGAAAGTTTCCCGACGGAGCATGCGCTCTACGCTCGGCGCGGGAACGCGCCTAATTTAAATGATTCCTGCCCCCTACGGGATCATTTAAATTGCGCGCGCTTATGCCGGGCATTTTGCCGGAGCGCCCACGCAATTTACGGAGCTACTGCTCCGTGAATCGAGGGTAGCGCAGATAATTTGTGGGGGCGCAGGGCACAAACGGTGCCCTGCGCCTACGTAAAAACTGCGCAAATCTTACTCAATCTACCCCATTGTTACTTGTATTACTTTAATACTTTATTATTACTGTATTTATTTATTATTATTACTTTATTATTACTAATAATTTATTTTTTATTCTTACTTTATTATTAATATTTATCTAGTATTATTTATTATTGTATTAGTTATTTATTTTTGTTTTAACTATTTATTTAATATTATTTGTATTATTTATTATGATTATGACGAGTAAATACCTATTATTTTCCTTCATCTATATCACCTCCGGCGTTCTAGTTTCTGTTCTCTCATTCACTTCCTGGTTTGCGGCGCTCGTTCATGTAAGAACTACATTTCCCAGTATGCATTGCAGCACGCCCAGTAATTCACACCTCCTTGGGGTCTCTAACACGTAGAGAGCGTCCTGCCGCAGTTCCCAGGAGGGGGCGGGGCACGTTACTGACCACCGCAGTAAAGCCTCCTGTCACGGTGGTGAGTAACAATCAGACAAGCAGGAAGTGAACAGAACAGAGAAGAAATAGAGCAACTTCTGAGCAAAAACCAACAATGAGGAAGTGAAAAGAGGAAAAAAAAAATGTTTCCTTTACAACCCCTTTAAGTGTTATTTGGATGTATTTTGTGTTTTTCTGCATATTTCAAGCATTTTTGTGTGTATTTTCAGCATTGTTGCACTTTTTGGGTGTCTTTTGAGCTTTTTTGTATGTATTTTGATGATGTCTGTGTGCATATTTCTAGCAATTTAGAATTTTTTTCCATTTGTGTACTTTCTTGTGTATTTCTAGATTTTTTTTTGCACTTTTTAGATGTATTTTGAAAATTTTGCAGTGTTTTGGGCATAATTTGAGTATTTCTATGCTTTTTGGGTGTATTTTCAGCATTTGCACTTTTTTTTTAGACGTACTTTCAACATTTGTGCAGTTTTTGGGGGTATTTTAAACATTTTTTATGCTGTGCATATTTCAAGCATTTTTGGTCTTTTACTTACTTATTTTGGATCATTTTAGCACTTTTTGGGTGTATGTTGATCATTTGTTTTTTTTTGTGTTTTTTTTGCATATTTTCAGCATTGTTGGACTTATTTGGGCATATTTTGAGCATTTTGAGAGTTTTTGGATGTAATGTGTGTTTCTGTACATATTTCAAGCATTTTTGTGTGTATTTTCAGTATTGTTGCACTTTTTTGGTGTATTTTGATAATTTCTGTGCTTTTTGTGGGCATATTTCAAGCAATTTTGCACTTGTTTTTTTTGCATATTTTGAGCATGTATGTACCTTTTTGTATATTGCAAGAATTTTTTGCACTTTTTAGATGTATTTTTAAAATTTGGCATTTTTTTTTTGGGCATAATTTGAGCATTTCTGCCCTTTTTGTATGTATTTTAAGCATAATTTTTACACTTTTTTTTAAGACATACTTTGAACATTTGTGCAGTTTTGGGAGGTATTTAGAGCATTTTTGTGCTTTCTGTGCATATTTCAAGCATTTCTGCTCTTTTACTGACATATTTCGATCATTTTAGCGCTTTTCGGGTGTATGTTGATCTTTTGTGCAGTTTTATTTTTTTTGCATATTTTCAGCATTGTTTAACTTATTGGGCATATTTGGAGGCCTTTTTTTTTATTATTTTAGCGGTTTTTTTTTACATATTTCAGGCATTTTTGGGTGTATTTTGTAAGTTTTGCCCTTTTTGTGCATATTTCAAGCAATTTAGCATGTTTTGCACAATTTGAGCATTTGTGTACTTTTTATTGTATTTTAAGATTTTTTTACACTTTTTAGATGTATTTTGAACAGTTTGCATTTTTTTGGGCATAATTTGAGCATTTCTGCCCTTTTTGTATGTATTTTAAGCATAATTTTTACACTTTTTTTTAAGACATACTTTGAACATTTGTGCAGTTTTGGGAGGTATTTAGAGCATTTTTGTGCTTTCTGTGCATATTTCAAGCATTTCTGCTCTTTTACTGACATATTTCGATCATTTTAGCGCTTTTCGGGTGTATGTTGATCTTTTGTGCAGTTTTATTTTTTTTGCATATTTTCAGCATTGTTTAACTTATTGGGCATATTTGGAGGCCTTTTTTTTTATTATTTTAGCGGTTTTTTTTTACATATTTCAGGCATTTTTGGGTGTATTTTGTAAGTTTTGCCCTTTTTGTGCATATTTCAAGCAATTTAGCATGTTTTGCACAATTTGAGCATTTGTGTACTTTTTATTGTATTTTAAGATTTTTTTACACTTTTTAGATGTATTTTGAACAGTTTGCATTTTTTTGGGCATAATTTGAGCATTTCTGTGCTTTTTGTGTGTTTTTTTCAGCATTTGTTTGCTCTTTTTTTTAGACATACTTTGGACATTTGTGCAGTTTTTGGGGGTACTTTGCGAATTGTTGGGCTTTCTGTGCACATTTCATTCATTTTTGCTCTTTTACTGACATATTTTGGATAATCTTTAGCGATTTTTGGGTGTATGTTGATCATTTGTTTTTGTTTTTTTCTGGCATATTATCAGCATTGTTGGACTTATTGGCCATATTTTGACCTTTTTTTGGATGTACTTTGCATTTGTGTGTGTATTTACAGCACTGTTGCACTTTTTGGATTAATATTTTGAGCTTTTTATGTATGTATTTTGATGATTTATGTGCTTTTGTGTGCATATTTCAAGCAATTGTGCACTTGTTTCCATCTTTTGAGCATTTGTGTGCTTTTTTAGGTATTTCAATAATTTTTTGCACTTTTTAGATGTATTTTGAACATTTTGCAGTTTTTTTTGGGCATAATTTGAGCATTTCTACGCTTTTTGTGTGTATTTTCAGCATTTTTTTGCACTTTTTATTTTTAGACATACTGTGAACTTTGAGCGTTTTTTGGGGGTATTTTCAGCATTTTTGTGCTTTCTGTACATATTTTAAGCATTTTTGCTTTTTTATCGACATATTTTGATGGTTTGATGGTTTGTTTTAGTTTTTTTTGCTTATTTTCAGCATTCTTGGACTTATTGGGCATATTTTAAGCATATTTGGAGGCATTTTTTATTATTTTTGCGTTTTTGGGTGTATTTTGATTTTTTTTTGTGCTTTTTGGGCATATTTCAAGCATTTTGTTATTTTTTTGTTTGTATTATGGGCAGTGTTGCACTTTCTGTGCGTATTTTGGACATATTTTAATAATTGTTGTACTTTGTTTGGGCATATTTCCAGTGTTTTTGCATTTTTTGGGGGGTATTTTCAGCATTTTCGTGCTTTCCGTGCATATTTCAAGCATTTTTGCTCTTTTTTGGACATATTTTGATAATTTTAGCTCTTTTTTGGACATATTTTGATAATTTTTGCTCTTTTCTGGACATATTTTGATAATTTTAGCTCTTTTTTGGACATATTTTGATCATTTTAGCTCCTTTTTGGTGTATTTTCAGCCTTTTTGTGCTTCCTGTACACACTTCACACATGGCCGCTCTGACATTCCAGGTGTTGCCCTTTAAGCTCCCCGGACTGAAGGAGAAGGGGGTGTGGCGGAAGTGGGTGACGTTAGCGGGCTCCCAGGCTGGGGTTGGCTGATGGGCGGCGGGAAGGGATTGGTGGGAGGGGACGTCAGTCAGGGACGGAGGCAGCGGGGATTGGTCAGGGGAGGAGGCAGGACGATGTGACGGACCAATAGCCGGTCAGGGCGGAGGGAAGACTCGGTGAGGACACCGGAGAGAGGATTCATTACCAGGTGACATTGCCGGAGAGACCGACACACCGAGAGACCGAGAGAGAGGTGAGAGTGAGAGCTCCTCCTATAGAGGGGGGATGATGGGACTTGTAGTCCTCCTATAGAGGGGGGATGATGGGACTTGTAGTCCTCCTATAGAGGGGGGATGATGGGACTTGTAGTCCTCCTATAGAGGATGGGAGAGGGATGATGGGACTTGTAGTTCTCCTATAGAGGGGATGATGGGACTTGTAGTTCTCCTATAGAGGATGAGAGGGGATGATGGGACTTGTAGTCCTCCTATAGAGGAAGGGAGGGGGGATGGGACTTGTAGTTCTCCTATAGAGGATGGGAGGGGATGATGGGACTTGTAGTCCTCCTATAGAGGAAGGGAGGGGATGATGGGACTTGTAGTTCTCCTATAGAGGGGATGATGGGACTTGTAGTCCTCCTATAGAGGGGGATGATGGGACTTGTAGTCCTCCTATAGAGGATGGGAGAGGGATGATGGGACTTGTAGTCCTCCTATAGAGGGGGATGATGGGACTTGTAGTTCTCCTATAGAGGAAGGGAGGGGATGATGGGACTTGTAGTTCTCCTATAGAGGGGATGATGGGACTTGTAGTCCTCCTATAGAGGGTGGGAGGGGATGATGGGACTTGTAGTCCTCCTATAGAGGGTGGGAGGGGATGATGGGACTTGTAGTCCTCCTATAGAGGATGGGAGGGGGATGATGGGACTTGTAGTCCTCCTATAGAGGATGGGAGGGGGATGATGGGACTTGTAGTCCTCCTATAGAGGATCGGAGGGGATGATGGGACTTGTAGTTCTTCTATAGAGGAAGGGAGGGGATGATGGGACTTGTAGTCCTCCTATAGAGGGGATGATGGGACTTGTAGTTCTCCTATAGAGGAAGGGAGGGGATGATGGGACTTGTAGTCCTCCTATAGAGGGGATGATGGGACTTGTAGTTCTCCTATAGAGGATGGGAGGGGATGATGGGACTTGTAGTCCTCCTATAGAGGGGGGGGGAGGGGTTGCACAGATTGGTCAGTATTGAATTTATCCTCATTGTGACTTTTCTCCCCCTCTCAGACTCACTGACCAGAATGGAGACCATCGTCCGCCGTTGCCCGTTCCTGTCCCGGGTGTCTCAGACCTTCCTGCAGAAAGCCGGGAAATCTCTGATCTCTTACGCCCAGAGCTGCCCCGTGATGATGGGCCCCCGGCCCCTGGCCAGCGCCCAGCTCAGCACCTCCGCCGCCTGCCACCAGGAGACCCGGGAGACGTCCTCCGGCGACAACGGTAAGAGGAGCTCCTCCCCCTTCCCCCCGGGCTCAGTGATTGCTCAGATCCAAAATGAAGCCGTTACCTTTTTATATAAAAGTCAATAGGGTGTGTGTCCCTCGTAGGGAGTGTGTCTGTCCCTCTCCGTCCTCGGGGGAGTGTCTGTCCCCGTCCGTCCTCGGGGGAGTGTGTGTCTGTCTGTCTGTCTGTCCTTCCTCGGGGGAGTGTGTGTGTGTCTCCGTCTATCCTCGGGGGAGTGAGTGTGTCTCCGTCTATCCTCGGGGGATTGTGTGCGTCTGTCCTCGGGGGAGTGTGTGTGTGTCCGTCTATCCTCAGGGGAGTGTGTGTGTGTCCGTCTATCCTCGGGGGAGTGTGTGTGTGTCCGTCTATCCTCGGGGGAGTGTGTGTGTGTCCGTCTATCCTCGGGGGAGTGTGTTCGTCTATCCTCGGGAGTGTGTGTTCGTCTATCCTCGGGGGAGTGAGTGTGTCTCCGTCTATCCTCGGGGGAGTGAGTGTGTGTCCGTCTATCCTCGGGGGATTGTGTGTGTCTGTCCTCGGGGGAGTGTGTGTGTGTCCGTCTATCCTCGGGGGAGTGTGTGTGTGTGTGTGTCCGTCTATCCTCGGGGGAGTGTGTCCGTCTATCCTCGGGGGAGTGTGTCCGTCTATCCTCGGGGGAGTGTGTCCGTCTATCCTCGGGGGAGTGTGTCCGTCTATCCTCGGGGGAGTGTGTCCGTCTATCCTCGGGGGAGTGTGTCCGTCTATCCTCGGGGGAGTGTGTCCGTCTATCCTCGGGGGAGTGTGTCCGTCTATCCTCGGGGGAGTGTGTCCGTCTATCCTCGGGAGAGTGTGTGTGTCCGTCTATCCTCGGGAGAGTGTGTGTGTCCGTCTATCCTCGGGAGAGTGTGTGTGTCCGTCTATCCTCGGGAGAGTGTGTGTGTCCGTCTATCCTCGGGAGAGTGTGTGTGTCCGTCTATCCTCGGGAGAGTGTGTGTGTCCGTCTATCCTCGGGAGAGTGTGTGTGTCCGTCCTTCCTCAGGGGAGTGTGTGTGTGTCCGTCCTTCCTCGGGGGAGTGTGTGTGTGTCCGTCCTTCCTCGGGGGAGTGTGTGTGTGTCCGTCCTTCCTCGGGGGAGTGTGTGTGTGTCCGTCTGTCCTCGGGGGAGTGTGTGTCCGTCTGTCCTCGGGGGAGTGTGTGTCCGTCTGTCCTCGGGGGTGTGTGTGTGTGTGTGTGTGTCTGCCCGTGTGTGTGTTCTCGGGGGTGTATCCCCGGTGAGTGTGTATCAATTCATTCCAATGGGCTGCCCTACATAACACGCCAAAAAATCTCCGCTACCTTTTTTGGGTGTTGAGTGTTTTGTGGTTCCATTAACAATGAATATCGCCACAAGCGTGCGTTTTTTCCGTGTGTCCGATGAACGATCGCTTTCCCAGAACGCCTGGGTGATGACGGCGTTGCGCTCGGCGGGAGTCGATGTCTCCAATATAAAATGTCACATCCAGATGTCTTCCAGTATCTCCGGTGATTACAATGTAACGACGTCGCCTCCTTGTGTTTCTATGGAGATCGGAGAAATGATCGCCATCTGGACGTGACATCCGGAGGAGGAGACCCGACCCGATCTATACAATGTATTGTGTCCGTTCATTAACCCCTCGGGGGCTCCCTTCACACGGGAAGCCGTTCTCCACTTTGATGTGACTTGCGAGTCGGAGGGTGAAAGTCGCACAAGTGAGCGGCGCTTTAGTTATCGATAATCGGCCCCAATTATCCCCCCCCCCCAAGCTTTGCTCCTCCTCCTGTGGTGTGATTTTTTTTTATTTTTTTTATGGTAATTTTTTATTATTTATTGTATTTGTTTTGTTTGTTATTTTGTGTCACAAGAAGGAAATGTGAGAAATGTTATAGTTGATGCAACTTTTTAATCTTATTAGTAAATCCCTCTGCTCTCCCCTCCCCCGGACCTCACCTGTAGGGGGTTTGGGGGTCGGAATTCCTCTTACTCGGAGCCCGGCCGGCGCTTGGCGAGCCACCGTCACGTGACCGCTCGCCCTTCTCTGCCCGTGAACTATTCCTGGTGCCCGTCGGCCGGAGGAACGTTCCGGATCTCTCCTGCCTTGTGACGGAACGCCGCGACTTTTCACACACATTCATATACTGCGCATCTGATAAGAGGACAGGGCGGGGGATGGGGCTGAGGTTGGGCATCAAGGCAGCTGTTCAGGGATGTAATGGTAATGGGGCACAACTTTATGTTTGTGGGGGGAGGGGAATCTATGGGTGGTGGCTTAGACCCCGTGTCTGTTGGGGGAGGGGGGAATCTATAGTGATAGTACACAATCTCATGTTCGTGGGGGGAGGGGGGATCTATGGTAGTCGGGCAGATATCATGTTTGTTGGGGGGAGGGGGGATCTATGGTAGTCGGGCAGATATCATGTTTGTTGCGGGGGGGGGGGGGAGGGATCTATGGTAGTCGGGCAGATATCATGTTTGTTGCGGGGGGGGGGGGAGGGATCTATGGTAGTCGGGCAGATATCATGTTTGTTGGTGGGGGGGGGGGGGTTTAGTAATGGAGCACAACCTCATGTTTGTGGGGGAAGGGAATCTATGGTAGTGACGTAGATCCATAGGGTCAACTTTTTTTGTTGGAATGGGGGATCTATGGTAATCTAGGATCCGTTGTCAGAGATCCTTGGAGGGGGGGGGGGGGGGTGCGGTGTTCTATGACCTGCTGTTGTCGGAGTTCCGGCGCAGTGGATCGGTGCGGTATTGTACGATCTGGTGTTGTAGATCTTTGGTTTTGGTGTATTATAGGAGTGCGGCATTATATGACCCAGTGTGGGAGATCCTTGGGATCTGGCGTGGTGGAGGAGTGCGTTTTTTTATGATCCGGTGTTGTCAGACATCCTTGGTTTTGGCGCGATGGAGGAGTGCGGTATGCTATGATCCGGTGTTGGAGATCCGGCGTGGTGGAGGAGTGCGGTCTTGTGTGATCCGCGGTGGAGGAGTGCGGTCTTGTGTGATCCGCGGTGGAGGAGTGCGGTCTTGTGCGCTCCGCGGTGGAGGAGTGCGGTCTTGTGCGCTCCGCGGTGGAGGAGTGCGGTCTTGTGCGCTCCGCGGTGGAGGAGTGCGGTCTTGTGCGCTCCGCGGTGGAGGAGTGCGGTCTTGTGCGCTCCGCGGTGGAGGAGTGCGGTCTTGTGCGCTCCGCGGTGGAGGAGTGCGGTCTTGTGCGCTCCGCGGTGGAGGAGTGCGGTGTTGTACGATCCGCGGTGGAGGAGTGCGGTGTTGTGCGATGCGCGGTGGAGGAGTGCGGCCTTGTGCGATGCGCGGTGGAGGAGTGCGGCCTTGTGCGATGCGCGGTGGAGGAGTGCGGCCTTGTACGATGCGCGGTGGAGGAGTGCGGTCTTGTATGATGCGCGGTGGAGGAGTGCGGTGTTGTACGCTCCGCGGTGGAGGAGTGCGGTCTTGTGCGCTCCGCGGTGGAGGAGTGCGGTCTTGTGCGCTCCGCGGTGGAGGAGTGCGATCTTGTGCGCTCCGTGGTGGAGGAGTGCGGTGTTGTGCGCTCCGCGGTGGAGGAGTGCGGTGTTGTACGATGCGCGGTGGAGGAGTGCGGTCTTGTGCGATGCGCGGTGGAGGAGTGCGGCCTTGTGCGATGCGCGGTGGAGGAGTGCGGCCTTGTGCGATGCGCGGTGGAGGAGTGCGGCCTTGTACGATGCGCGGTGGAGGAGTGCGGTCTTGTATGATGCGCGGTGGAGGAGTGCGGTGTTGTACGCTCCGCGGTGGAGGAGTGCGGTCTTGTGCGATGCGCGGTGGAGGAGTGCGGCCTTGTGCGATGCGCGGTGGAGGAGTGCGGCCTTGTGCGATGCGCGGTGGAGGAGTGCGGCCTTGTACGATGCGCGGTGGAGGAGTGCGGCCTTGTACGATGCGCGGTGGAGGAGTGCGGTCTTGTATGATGCGCGGTGGAGGAGTGCGGTGTTGTACGATGCGCGGTGGAGGAGTGCGATGCGCGGTGGAGGAGTGCGGTCTTGTACGATCCGGTGAGGTGAGTTTTTCCGGTTGCTCTGGTATTACCGGTGTGATTGGAGGAGGGGGGAGGTCACACCCAGTCACAGGTACACCTGACTCCGCCTCACCTGTATGATCTCCTCACCGATCCCCGGACTCCGCTCTCCCGTCTGATCTGCGCTCAATTCACTTCTGGCCTCATTTTTTTTGGTTATTTGTGCCAAAATCTCCTCTGATCGGTGACGATCGCTGTGTCGGGGGGGGGGGGGGGGGGGGGGGGGGGGGTGGGGGGGGGGGGGGGGGGGGGGGGGGGGGGGTGAGCCGAGTTCTTGGCGTTCTTTTCAGAACTTCTCAGTTAATATTTGATTTGAGTTCATTCCTCTCCAGATCCTCCACATTGTGGCTCCGCCTCTTTAAAGACCCGACGGGCGTCATGTGAGTTCATCATGGAGGAGGAGGGGAAGGGAGTTCATCATGGAGGAGGAGGGGAAGGGAGTTCATCATGGAGGAGGAGGAGGAGGAGGAGGAGGAGGGGAAGGGAGTTCATCATGGAGGAGGAGGGGAAGGGAGTTCATCATGGAGGAGGAGGAGGGGGGAAGGGAGTTCATCATGGAGGAGGAGGGGGGGGGAAGGGAGTTCATCATGGAGGAGGAGGGGAAGGGAGTTCATCATGGAGGAGGAGGAGGGGGGAAGGGAGTTCATCATGAAGGAGGGGGGGGAGGGAGTTCATCATGATGAACTTCCCCTCCTCCTCCATGATGAACTCCCTCCCCCCCCTCCTCCTCCTCCATGATGAACTCCCTTCCCCCCTCTTCCATGATGAACTCCCTTCCCCCCTCCTCCTCCTCCATGATGAACTCCCTTCCCCCCCCTCCTCCTCCATGATGAACTCCCTTCCCCCCCCTCCTCCTCCATGATGAACTCCCTTCCCCCCTCTTCCATGATGAACTTCCTCCCCCCCTCCCTCCTCCATGATGAACTCCCTTCCCCTCCTCCTCCATGATGAACTCCCTTCCCCTCCTCCTCCATGATGAACTCCCTTCCCCTCCTCCTCCATGATGAACTCCCTTCCCCTCCTCCTCCATGATGAACTCCCTTCCCCTCCTCCTCCATGATGAACTCCCTTCCCCTCCTCCTCCATGATGAACTCCCTTCCCCTCCTCCTCCATGATGAACTCCCTTCCCCTCCTCCTCCATGATGAACTCCCTTCCCCTTCCCCTCCTCCATGATGAACTCCCTTCCCCTTCCCCTCCTCCATGATGAACTCCCTTCCCCTCCCCCCCCTCCTCCATGATGAACTCCCTTCCCCTCCTCCTCCATGATGAACTCCCTTCCCCTCCTCCTCCATGATGAACTCCCTTCCCCTCCTCCTCCATGATGAACTCCCTTCCCCTCCTCCTCCATGATGATCTTTCTTCCCCTCCCCCTCCTCCTCCATGATGAACTCCCTTCCCTCCTCTTCCATGATGAACTTCCTCCCCCCTCCTCCTCCATGATGAACTCCCCTCCTCCCTCCTCCTCCTCCTCCATGATGAACTCCCTTCCCCTCCTCCTCCTCCTCCATGATGAACTCCCTTCCCCTCCTCCCTCCTCCTCCATGATGAACTCCCTTCCCCTCCTCCTCCTCCATGATGAACTCCCTTCCCTCCCCCCCCCTCCTCCATGATGAACTCCCTTCCCCCCTCCTCCCTCCTCCATGATGAACTCCCTTCCCCTCCTCCTCCTCCTCCTCCATGATGAACTCCCTTCCCCTCCTCCTCCTCCTCCTCCATGATGAACTCCCTTCCCCTCCTCCCTCCTCCTCCATGATGAACTCCCTTCCCCTCCTCCCTCCTCCTCCATGATGAACTCCCTTCCCCTCCTCCCTCCTCCTCCATGATGAACTCCCTTCCCTCCCCTCCCTCCTCCATGATGAACTCCCTTCCCCTCCTCCTCCTCCTCCTCCATGATGAACTCCCTTCCCCTCCTCCTCCTCCTCCTCCTCCATGATGAACTCCCTTCCCCTCCCCCCCCCTCCTCCATGATGAACTCCCTTCCCCCCTCCTCCCTCCTCCATGATGAACTCCCTTCCCCCCTCCTCCCTCCTCCATGATGAACTCCCTTCCCCCCTCCTCCCTCCTCCATGATGAACTCCCTTCCCCCCTCCTCCCTCCTCCATGATGAACTCCCTTCCCCCCTCCTCCCTCCTCCATGATGAACTCCCTTCCCCCCTCCTCCCTCCTCCATGATGAACTCCCTTCCCTCCCCCCCCTCCTCCATGATGAACTCCCTTCCCCCCTCCTCCCTCCTCCATGATGAACTCCCTTCCCCCCTCCTCCCTCCTCCATGATGAACTCCCTTCCCTCCCCCCCCTCCTCCATGATGAACTCCCTTCCCTCCTCCATGATGAACTCCCTTCCCTCCCCCCCCTCCTCCATGATGAACTCCCTTCCCCCCTCCTCCCTCCTCCATGATGAACTCCCTTCCCCTCCCTCCCTCCTCCATGATGAACTCCCTTCCCCTCCCTCCCTCCTCCATGATGAACTCCCTTCCCCTCCTCCCTCCTCCATGATGAACTCCCTTCCCCTCCCTCCCTCCTCCATGATGAACTCCCTTCCCCCCCCTCCTCCATGATGAACTCCCTTCCCCTCCATCAACTCCCTTCCCCTCCCTCCCTCCTCCATGATGAACTCCCTTCCCCCCCCTCCTCCATGATGAACTCCCTTCCCCTCCTCCTCCTCCTCCATGATGAACTCCCTTCCCCTCCTCCTCCTCCTCCATGATGAACTCCCTTCCCCTCCATCAACTCCCTTCACCTCCCTGACTCAGCGTTTGTGCAACTGATAGGAGGGAGGTTGTTTTTTTTATTTATTTTTTGCGCAACCACCTGAAAATGACGCCAAACTGAAGAATATCTTGGGAGTCAAAGGTCACGCCCACTACAAGATAAAAAACCGATGAGTGCGAATCATCTATAAAATGTGTTACAATGTATATTAACATTTATATTTTATTTTCTATTTATTCATAAATGATGTGGGGGGTGTGTGTGTACATAAAATGTATTACAGTATATATTATTATCTGTTATATTGGCGAACATTAAATTATATTACGAATATTAATAAAAGTGTTACCAATACGTTTTTAATTTTTAATACTGATATTGATGATAAAATATTAAATAATAAAAGGCAGTTAATACTATAACATTTACAAACACATTTAAGTCAGGGCTCGACAAAATCCGGGCGCCAGGTCGCAACTGCGACAAGACATTGTGACCTGGCGCCCCGCCGGAAATTTTTGGGTTTACATCCACTTTTAATATTCAAATTATCATCCTCGTCAATATCATCAGCAATAAAGTAGAATGATCACAATCTTGTTCATAACATTGCGAATGATAATATACATTTTGGGCCATATTCTCAAAGAATTTACGCCGGCGTATCAGCAGATACGCCGACGTAAGTCCGATTCTAAGGCCGTCCTATGTTTAAGTGTATTCTCAAACTGAGATACACTTAAACATGCCTAAGATACGACGGCTTGCGCCGTTGTATCTTAGGCTGCAATATTTACGCTGACCGCTAGGTGGCGGTCAGCGTAGAATATGCAAATGACTAGTCACGCCGATTCTCTAACGTACGCTTGCCCGTTGTAGTGATTTTACGTCGTTTCCGTAAGCGATACGCGGCGTAAAGATAAACATGCCCCCTAGGTGGCGTACTCAATGTTAAGTATGGCCGTCGTTCCCGCGTCGAAATTTGAAAATTTAACGTCGTTTGCGTAAGTCGTCCGTGAATGGCGATGGACGCCATTTACGTTACCGTCAAAACAAATGACGTCCGTGAGACGTCATTTAGCGCAATGCACGTCGGGTAATTTACCCGACGGAGCATGCGCATTACGATCGGCGCGGGAGCGCGCCTAATTTAAATGATCCACGCCCCCTACCAGGATCATTTTGAATTAGGAGTGCTTGCGCGGGTGGACTTTACGCTACGCCGCCGCAAGTTTACAGGTAAGTGGTTTGGGAATCAGGCACTTGCCAGTTAAACTTGCGGCGGAGTAACGTAAAGGACATACGTTACGCAGCCGGAGATATCTAAGAATATGGCCCTTTGTATTTTTGATTCACAATAATGATCACAGAAAATACTATCCTAGAATATAATATAATATAATGTCGTTATTATTATTATTATTATTATTATTATTTTCCCATTTGGGGAGTGGAAATATTTTCAGAACTGATCATTTGATAAGCACTTCAGTTTCGCACTTCATTGAAACAATTAAATTGTCAATTTTCTTTAATTTTTAATAAAGATTTGATTTTCAAAAATGATATTGATTGTATCAAACCTTCCACTGACTTTCTCCTCCTGTCTGTCATCCTCAGGTGTTCGGAACGTCGCGGCTCCAGAGAAGTCCTCCGCCCTCCAGCCGCCGGGGGCGGATCATGTCGCCGTCTCCAGCGGTCAGAGTCCCTCCAAATGTCCCTTCCTGGCCGCCCAGCTGAGTCAGGAGAGCAGCAGCGTGTTCCGCAAGGCCAGTCTTGCGTTACAGGAGGACGTGCAGGAGATGCAGAGCTTGAGGAAAGGTGAGTCCTGCTGATCCCGGGGGGGGGGGGGGGGGGGAAATGAGAGTCTAACTCTGAGATATTGGGGGGGGGGAAGAACTGAAAAGGTCCTAAAATATAAATTGGTGCCTAGCCAGTCTTCGAAGTACAGAAAATATTTACCGGTCTCATTTCTTCACATATCCCAATAATAAAAAAAAAAAAGATTATTTATATAACATCTGTCTGTCTCTCTGTCTTTCTCTGTCTCTGTCTGTCTTTCTCTGTCTCTGTCTGTCTTTCTCTGTCTCTGTCTGTCTTTCTCTGTCTCTGTCTCTGTCTTTCTCTGTCTCTGTCTTTCTCTGTCTTTCTCTGTCTCTGTCTGTCTTTCTCTGTCTCTGTCTCTGTCTTTCTCTGTCTCTGTCTGTCTTTCTCTGTCTCTGTCTCTGTCTTTCTCTGTCTCTGTCTGTCTTTCTCTGTCTCTGTCTCTGTCTTTCTCTGTCTCTGTCTCTGTCTTTCTCTGTCTCTGTCTGTCTTTCTCTGTCTCTGTCTGTCTTTCTCTGTCTGTCTTTCTCTGTCTGTCTTTCTCTGTCTGTCTTTCTCTGCCTCTATCTATCTATCTATCTTTCCACCTATCTATCTATCGCTCTATCTCTGTCTGTCTCTCCTATCTATTTATTTTATTTATATATATATATATATATATATATATATATATATATATATATATATATATATATATATATATATATATATTTTATTATTTAAATGTTATTGTGTGTGAATAGCAGAGTCATGCAAATCTTCCCTTTTTTATATCCCGTGTCTTTTGTCCCTCCAGGACCATCGGTGGGTAGTTCAGGTCTAGGATGCAAATCCTGCATGCGCGTTCTGCAGTCAGTACTAATTAAATGAGGACTTCCCTGTACACCTTGTCCACTGGGTTGTCCTCAGATATCACAAGCCCAGAGGATTCGGCATTGTCTGATGTAATCCACCCCTCCCTGCCCCCATCTTTTCTCTTCTTATGTCATCAGGGGGGCCGGCTGTCTCTCTTCCTGGTTCTTGTAGCCGGCCCCTTGATGATGCCGCCCATACACGGTATGGTGGAGATGGGCCTCCAAGCTGTGTGATATGAGGATCTGAGGAGGCTTCTATGGGGGGAAACATCATTATTGGCAAGGAAGCTGGAAGTGTTGGGTCAAAGTCCTGCAAATGACTTTCTGGAATATAAACCAGAGGCTCTGGATGGACAGTTGGATAAATGACTCTATATTTAGGATGTATAGACCAATCCAAAACCATAGACCCTTGTGGCCACCCGTCCATCTAGAGCCTCTGGTTTATAGACCAGATGCATCCTAAATCTAGAGCCATTTATAGAGGCTCTGGATGGACAGTTGGATAAATGGTTCTATATTTAGGATGTTTCCGGGCCTATAAACCAGAGGCTCTGGATGGACAGTTGGATAAATGGTTATATATTTAGGATGTTTCCGGGTCTATAAACCAGAGGATTTGGATGGACAGTTGGATAAATGGTTCTAAATGTAGGATGTATCCGGGCCTATAAACCAGAGGATCTGGATGGACAGGTAGCCACAAGGGTCTATGGCTTGGTCCACTAACCCTTTTGGTTTTGAATTGGTCTATATTGGGATTAGGACGGGATGTGCACACCTCAGTCACCGGTGTCAAGAGGAAGAATCTACCTCTACCTGTGCAAATTTCCAACCCACAATCTACATAAACATCTCATTATATAAATCCGGAAGGGGAGACGATATGCAATGCAAGTCTACCGGGGTCCGTCTCTTCACCAGTCTATCCAAAAGGGTTGGTGGACAAAGCCATAGACCCTTGTGGCCAACTGTCCATCCAGAGCCACTGGATACGTCCTAAATATAGAACCATTTATAGAGGCTCTGGATGGACAGTTGGATAAATGGCTCCATATTTAGGATGTATCTGGTCTGTAAACCAAAGAATCTGGATGGACAGGTAGTCACAAGGGTCTATGGCTTGGTCTGCTAACCCTTTAGTTTTGGATTGGTCTATGCATCCGAAATATAGAACCATTTATCCAACTGTCCATCCAGTGCCTCTGGTTTATAGACCAGATACATCCTAAATATAGAGGCATTTATCCAACGTTCTATCAGAGCCTGGTCTATAAACCAGAGACACTGGATGGACAGTTGGCCACAAGGGTCTATGGCATTGTCTACTAACCCTTTGGTTTTGGATTGGTCTTTACAGCCTAAATATAGAATAATTTATCCAACTATCCATCCAGTGCCTCTGGTTTATAGACCAGGCTCTGATAGAACGTTGGATAAATGGCTCTATATTTAGGATGCATAGACCAATCCAAAACCAAAGGGTTACTAGACAAAGCCATAGACCCTTGTGGCCAACTGTCCATCCAGAGCCTCTGGTTTATAGACCAGATACATCCTAAATATAGAACCTTTTTATAGGGGCTCTGGATGGACAGTTGGATAAATGATCCTATATTGAGGATGTATAGACCAATCCAAAACCAAAGGGTTAGTAGACCAAGCCATAGACCCTTGTGGCCAACTGTCCATCCAGAGCCTCCGGTTTCCTAAATATAGAACCTTTTTATAGGGGCTATGGATGGACAGTTGGATAAATGGCTCTATATTGAGGATGTATAGACCAATCCAAAACCAAAGGTTTAGTGGACCAAGCCATAGATCCTTGTGACTACCTGTCCATCCAGAGCCTCTGGTTTATAGACCAGATACATCCTAAATATAGAACCATTGATAGAGGCTCTGGATAGACAGTTGGACAAATGGCTCCATATTTCGGATGTATCAGGTCTATAAACCAGAGGCTCTGGATGGACAGTTGGCCACAAGGGTCTATGGCTTTGTCCACCAACCCCTTTGGATAGAGTGGTGAAGAGTCGGACCCCGGTAGACTTGCATTGCATGTCGTCTCCCCTTCCTGATTTCTATAATGAGAGGTTTATGTAGATTGTGGGTTGGAAGGTAGATTCTTCCTCTTGACGCCGGGGACTGAGGTGTGCACGTCCCAGGCTGATCCTTCATCTGTTGTGACACGTCTGTGGCTGATTCATGTGTTTTGTAGACTTGGAATTGCCCACAACGTGACGTCGGATCTCATGATTCGTCTTTTAGTCATTTGTTTGTTTAAATTGTATTTTTAACCTCGCTGTTCAGGTTTTTCTATCGTTATGTTTAGAAATCTTGACATTACATGGGAGGCGCGGTGCCTCGCGTCAGTATGGAATGTCGGTCCCATTGTCGTGGCCCCATGGGGTCCTATGAGGTTGGGGAGGAACGGTGTGCTCAGGATTTCCTAACTGCCGTTGGAGGAAGTCGTTATACGGGACGGTTGGGACATGTGTGTGTTGCAAACATTTCTCTTCGATTGTTGCATTGCACAGCAGGAAACCAGAGCTGGGGTAATGCTGTGCTAAAGTAGAAAAGGTCCTCCAGAGGTGACTCGGGGAAGAGACGTGTCCCTCAGATCCGTCCTCACAAACCTCACTGGTTTGGTAAAGTCATTTTTAAACAAATCAAAATATTGAGAATTTCCATTACAATGGCGCCCACTGCTGTCTCAGCCAATGAGGAGGGAGAGTCCCTGAACAGCCGAGACTGTACATTGTAACTTTGTAGAAGGAGGAGGAAGCTTTTACGGTCTGATCACTGGGGGAGGGGAGAAATGCTTCCTCCTGCCTGCAGCAGACTAATGACATCTGAGACTAGGCAAAGTCACTGACTGGGATCGCTTCATATTAAGAGGTGGAGCTTTCCTGAGAAATTATCCAGTTACTCTCTCTCCCAGAGAGCCCCTGCCTTACATTGGGGTCCCCAGAGAGCCCCTGCCTTACATTGGGGTCCCCAGAGAGCCCCTGCCTTGCATTTGGGTCCCCAGAGAGCCCCTGCCTTGCATTGGGGTCCCCAGAGAGCCCCTGCCTTGCATTGGGGTCCCCAGAGAGCCCCTGCCTTGCATTGGGGTCCCCAGAGAGCCCCTGCCTTGCATTGGGGGGTCCCCAGAGAGCCCCTGCCTTGCATTGGGGGGTCCCCAGAGAGCCCCTGCCTTGCATTGGGGGGTCCCCAGAGAGCCCCTGCCTTGCATTGGGGGGTCCCCAGAGAGCCCCTGCCTTACATCGGGGGGGGGGTCCCCAGAGAGCCTCTGCCTTACATCGGGGGGGGGGGTCCCCAGAGAGCCCCTGCCTTACATTGGGGTCCCCAGAGAGCCCCTGCCTTACATTGGGGTCCCCAGAGAGCCCCTGCCTTACTTTGGGGGGGGGTCCCCAGAGAGCCTCTGCCTTACATTGGGGGGTCTCCAGAGAGCCTCTGCCTTACATTGGGGGGGTCCCCAGAGAGCCTCTGCTTTACATCGGGGGGTCCCCAGTGAGCCTCTGCCTTACATCGGGGGGTCCCCAGTGAGCCTCTGCCTTACATCGGGGGGTCCCCAGTGAGCCTCTGCCTTACATCGGGGGGGGGGGTCCCCAGAGAGCCTCTGCCTTACATCGGGGCGGGGGTCCCCAGTGAGCCTCTGCCTTACATCGAGGGGTCCCCAGTGAGCCTCTGCCTTACATCGGGGGGGGGGGGGGGTCCCCAGAGAGCCTCTGCCTTACATCGGGGGGGGTCCCCAGAGAGCCTCTGCCTTACATCAGGGTCTCTAGAGAGCCTCCCCCAGCGCAGAGGAGGTGGAAGGGGAATCCTCCTCCGCTTTGAATGCTGGGCAGGAAGTGAGTTGCGGCCGTGATGTCACTGGTTGCTAGACGCTAGGGGGTTCTAGCAACCAGTACCCAAGAGTAGAGTCAGGCGGAGTCGGAGCCAGTGCTACCGTGGCTCAGTGCACCCCTGTCCCCTGCATTCTGGACCGGGAAATACTGCACCCACCTGGTAAGATATTTGGGGCTATGGGCCCCAGACTCGGGGCAATAGCCACCCCCTAGCGACGCCACTGAATGACTGACTGTTTTTTTCTTTTGTGTTTCAGATTTGGATCGCTCGCCGGCGGTGGAACCCGCGATGGAGAACGCGTCGCCTCTAAAGAAGATGGGAGTGCTGCAAAAATTCCAGGAGAGCGTTCGTCAGCAGAAACCCGAGCTGGTGTCCCATCTCCTCCAGGACAACATGCCCAAATGTAAACCTATAAACCTTCCTGGTCACTTATAAAGCCACATTTTGTTTTGTAGCGGGGGAAGGGTAGAGACTTCCCTGGGCCCATATTGGCTTCTCTGGCCCCCAGGACATGAAGTCCCTTTTAATGGAGGACAGAAACCAAGAGTGAGGAGGGGATAGGACTTGTGACATTGCTTTTATTGAGGTCTGTGCCTTTAACTGGTGATGCCGCAAATACAATGTAACCATACAAAAAAAAGGGGAGGGGGAGAGAATAGAGGGAGGGGGAGAGAATAGAATAGGGGGAGGGGGAGAGAATAGAATAGGGGGAGGGGGAGAGAATAGAATAGGGGGAGGGGGAGAGAATAGAAGAGAGGGGGGGGGGGGCGAGAATAGAAGAGAGAGGGAGACTAGGGGAGAGAGAGAGAGGGGGGGGGAGACTAGGGGAGAGGAGAGAGAGAGACGAGGAGAGAGGGAGACTAGAGGAGAGGGAGGGAGGGAGGGAGACTAGGGGAGAGAGGGAGGGAGACTAGGGGAAGGGAGGGGAGAGAGGGAGGGAGACTAGGGGAGGGGAGAGAGGGAGGGAGACTAGGGGAGAGGAGAGAGGGAGACTAGGGGTAGGGGAGAGAGAGACTAGGAGAGAGAGGGAGACTAGGGGAGAGGAGAGAGAGGGAGACTAGGGGAGAGGAGAGAGAGGGAGACTAGGGGAGAGGAGAGAGAGAGGGAGACTAGGGGAGAGAGGAAGACTAGGGGAGAGAGAGAGGAAGACTAGGGGAGAGAGAGAGGGAGACTAGGAGAGAGAGAGAGAGGGAGACTAGGAGAGAGAGAGAGAGGGAGACTAGGGGAGAGGAGAGAGAGAGAGAGGGAGACTAGGGGAGAGGAGAGAGAGAGGGAGAATAGGGGAGAGGAGAGAGAGAGGGAGACTAGGGGAGAGGAGAGAGAGAGGGAGACTAGGGGAGAGAGAGAGAGAGAGGGAGACTAGGGGAGAGGAGAGAGAGAGGGAGACTAGGGGAGAGGAGAGAGAGGGAGACTAGGGGAGAGGAGAGAGAGAGGGAGACTAGGGGAGAGGAGAGAGAGGGAGACTAGGGGAGAGGAGAGAGAGGGAGACTAGGGGAGGGAGACTAGGGGGGAGAGAGAGGGAGACTAGGGGAGAGGAGAGAGAGGGAGACTAGGGGGGAGAGAGAGAATAGGGGAGGGAGACTAGGGGGGGAGAGAGAGAGGGAGACTAGGGGGGAGAGAGGGAGACTAGGGGGTAGAGAGAGGGAGACTAGATGGGAGAGAGGGAGACTAGGGGAGAGAGAGAGAGACTAGGAGAGAGAGAGAGGGAGACTAGGGGAGAGGAGAGAGAGAGACTAGGGGAGAGGAGAGAGGGAGACTGGGGGGGGAAAGGGAGACTGGGGGGGGAAAGGGAGACTGGGGGGGGAAAGGGAGACTGGGGGGGGAGAGGGAGACTGGGGGAGGAGAGAGAGAGAGAGAGACTAGGGGAGAGGAGAGAGGGAGACTGGGGGAGGAGAGAGAGAGGGAGACTGGGGGAGGGGAGAGAGAGGGAGACTAGGGGGGGGGAGAGAGAGGGAGACTAGGGGGGGGGAGAGAGGGAGACTAGGGGAGGAGAGAGAGAGGGAGACTGGGGGAGGAGAGAGAGAGGGAGACTGGGGGAGGAGAGAGAGAGGGAGACTGGGGGAGGAGAGAGAGAGGGAGACTGGGGGAGGGGAGAGAGAGGGAGACTAGGGGGGGGAGAGAGAGGGAGACTAGGGGGTAGAGAGAGAGGGAGACTAGGGGGGGGGAGAGAGAGGGAGACTAGGGGAGAGGAGAGAGGGAGACTAGGGGGGAGGAGAGAGAGAGAGAGACGAGAGGAGAGAGACTAGGGGAGAGAGAGAGAGAGGGAGACTGGGGGAGGAGAGAGAGAGGGAGACTAGGGGAGAGGAGAGAGGGAGACTGGGGGGGGAGGAGAGAGAGAGGGAGACTGGGGGAGGAGAGAGAGAGGGAGACTGGGGGAGGAGAGAGAGAGGGAGACTAGGGGGGGAGAGAGAGGGAGACTAGGGGGGGGGAGAGAGAGGGAGACTAGGGGAGAGGAGAGAGGGAGACTAGGGGGGAGGGAGACTAGGGGGGGAGAGAGAGGGAGACTAGGGGGGGAGAGAGAGGGAGACTAGTGGAGAGAGAGGGAGACTAGGGGAGAGGGGGATCCCCTCACTGTTTCTGAAAGTGATCCAGCAGCTAATCTGCCCCTCTGATTGCTTTATGAAAGAGAATTTCCGGCAAAAAAAATAAAACTACCGGGGTGATGGCTTCATCCCTGACCGTGGGAAACCTACACTGTATTGTATTCGGTGGCACCTGCAAACAATCTGCGGGTGTCATTTTATATTGACATCCATTTAAGTCCTGGGGGTATGAGAACTGAAGGGAGGGGCTCCTAGGAGGGGGAGGGGGGTAATAAAGCTTAATCTCCAAGCCTGAGGAATGTGGGATCGGAGCCAGCACACGTAGAGGAGTCATGTGACCCGAGCTTGTTGCTTACACTGCGATTAAAAGATTGAATTTCCCTTTCATTGCTGATCCCGATCTCGAGATCTCCACAACGATTGGGAAATCCTTTTATTCCATCGTCTCGGTGATCCTCGCATCGCCCGCCATGAGGTGATCCTCGCATCGCCCGCCATGAGGTGATCCCCGCATCGCCCGCCATGAGGTGATCCCCGCATCGCCCGCCATGATGTGATCCTCGCATCGCCCGCCATGATGTGATCCTCGCATCGCCCGCCATGATGTGATCCTCGCATCGCCCACCATGATGTGATCCTCGCATCGCCCGCCATGATGTAATGTTTGTGTTTTTGTTCCTCAGCGGTGCGCACCTTCCAGTACGACCAATTCTTCGAGAAGAAAATCGAAGCGAAGAAGAACGACCACACCTACCGCGTCTTCAAGACCGTCAACCGGCGCGCCCAGGTCTTCCCGATGGCCGACGATTATTCGGAGACTCTGACCAGTAAGAAGTCGGTGTCGGTTTGGTGCAGCAATGACTACCTGGGGATGAGCCGGCACCCCGACGTGGTCAGCGCCGTCATGTAAGTGATCGATTGGTCGACTTCCTTTTATTGGTCTGTGATTGGGAAGTCCTGAGTGTTCTGAGTATTTACCTTTTATGATGATAGCCGACCATCTACAACACCCCCTCCCCCCTCACTTACCTTATATAAAAATGGCGGGTCATTTAGACTGACCCCCCCCCACCAACACCACTACGACCACCACCAGTGCCACCACCATCACTACTACTTATCCCATCACCACCATTGCTAACGCTACCTTTACCACTACTACCACTGCTACTACCATCACCACCCCACTACTACTACACCACCACCATTGCCACCACTGCTACTACTACCCACAACATTTCCACTACCACCACCATTGCTACTGCTACCATCACCATTCATTGCCACCACAACTGCTACCATCACTACTACTACCACCACCATCACCACTACTCTTGCCACCACCACAACTGCTACTGCTACCATCACCAATACTACTACTACCACCATTGTCACCACAACTGCTACCATCACTACTACTACCACCACCATCACCACTACTCTTGCCACCACCACAACTGCTGCCACTACCATCGCCACTGCTACTACTACTATCGCTATCATCATTGCTACCATCACCACTACTCTACCACCACAACTGCTACCATCGCTACTACTACCATCACTACCACCATTGCTACCACTACTACCACCACCACCATTGCTACCGCTACCTTTACTACTACTACTACTACTACCGCCACCACAACTGCTGCCACTACTACCACCGCTACCATCACCACCCCACTACTACCCCACCATTCCCACTACTGCTACCACCACCATTGCTACCGCTACATCACCACTACCCTACTACCACCACCATTCATTGCCACCACAACTGCTACCATCACTACTACTACCATCACCACTACTATTGCCACACCAACTGCTACCGCTACCATCACCAATACTACCACTACCCCACCACTACTACTACTACCACCATTATCACCACAACTGCTGCCACTACCATCACTACTACTACTACTACTACTACTATCATCACCACTACCCTACCACCATCACTACTACTACCACCACCACCATTGCTGCCACTACCATCACCACTGCTACTACTACTACCCCACCAATACTTCTACCAACACTACTGCTGCCACCACCACCATTACTACTACTATCACCGCCACTACTACTGTACCATTACTACTGCCAGTACTACTACAACCATCACTACCACTAATGCCACTGCAACCATTACTACTGCTGCCAGCACCGCTACCATTTACTACCACCAACGCTGTATAGTTAAAAAAAAATTGGCTTCAAGGGTCTTGGGGAAAGCCGAGGATTCCGAATGGCACAAGAATGCTCCTCCTGCTCGGTGTCGAAGCGTCTTTGGATTCCTCGGCTTTCTTGGGACCCGGCGTGAAGCCCCAGTGACCTCGTCCTTGCTTAAGCCGCCAGAAGTGGTGTCATTTTTTTTTTTTTTTTCCTCTCCGGCAGCCACGGGTTGCAGGAGAGAATTGCTTCATCAGTCATGATTGGCTGCCGCTGAGCCGTTGTGTTCTGCAGGGGGGGGGGGTCGGGGTCGTTTCTGGCCAGAGAACACACAATGATTATCGGTATTATTTGCTCCAAGGTGGGGGTCACTTCTTAATTTTAGCTTTGCTTGTTGTACCCCCCCCCCCCCCCCCCTAACCTCGGCTCGGCTCAGAATGTCCTGTTCAAGGCTGCGGTGATGGACTGTCCAATATGGCTGTGACCTTCACCAGACCCCTCCCCCCCCCCCCCCCCCCCCCCCCCTTTCATGTTTTCGCCTTTTATCTTTCAGCTCCAAAGTTCAGGGAATTTATTTTATCAATTCTTTATTTTTTTTTCCCTTTAAAAAACAGTTACCCATCCCAGTGATCCCAATACTCCTGGACTACAAGTCCCAGTATACACAGTCAGGGCGCACCGACCCGCTTGCTGTGCGTTATGGATGGGGGTGGGGGAGGGGGGGGGGTGTATGACTTGCATTCTGCGTTCCCAGAGTCTTATGATTATAGGAAGTTCTCTTGATGATTATTTTCGGTCACACAACCAGAAGACACAACCCGCCATTGTGCTGTGACCTCAATCCTTATCACAGGGCCCCCCCCTTGCACATCACAGGGCGCGCCCCCCCCCCCCTGCACATTACAGGGGCCCCAGGTTCCAGGTAGTTCTCC
>NW_024404631.1:50000-52389 GCF_905171775.1 Rana temporaria
GCCCCCCCATGTTACAGAACTCCGCCCCCCATGTTACAGAACTCCGCCCCCCATGTTACAGAACTCCGCCCCCCACATGTTTAATGCAGCACTTTCTGTCCCTACAGGCGCGGTGTGCCCCCTGGAGGAGATGTGCGACGTGGCGCATGAATTCGGAGCCATAACCTTTGTGGATGAAGTTCACGCTGTCGGGTTGTACGGCACCCGGGGAGGAGGAATCGGCGACCGCGACGGAGTCATGAACAAGATGGACATCATTTCCGGGACCCTCGGTACAAGTCCATATTCTTTTATTGTGTTCCTTCTCTACTTGTATGTCTGACAGATCAGCTCCTGCAGCATCAAAGTAACAATGTACAGTCTGATCACTGGGGGAGGGGAGACTGAGGAAATGCTTCCTCCTGCCTGCAGCAAAATTGTAAAGCTGAAGTGTAATGTGTGTTTACAAAACCTTCCTTTGCCCAAAATCTTTCTCTTGCCCTTTTCTCTTGCCCTGCCCTTTCCTTTCCTTGCCCTTTCCTTTCCTTGCCCCTTGCCCGCCCCTTGCCCTTTCCATTCCTCTTGCCCTTTTCTTCTTCCTTTCCTTGCCCCTTGCCCTTTTCTTGCCCTTTCCTTTCCTTTCCTTGCCCTTTTCATTTCCTTTCCTTGCCCTTTTCATTTCCTTTCCTTGCCCTTTTCATTTCCTTTCCTTTCCTTGCCCTTTTCATTTCCTTTCCTTTCCTTGCCCTTTTCATTTCCCTTTCCTTTCCTTGCCCTTTTCATTTCCCTTTCCTTTCCTTGCCCTTTTCATTTCCCTTTCCTTTCCTTGCCCTTTTCATTTCCCTTTCCTTTCCTTGCCCTTTTCATTTCCCTTTCCTTTCCTTGCCTTTTTCCTGTCCTGGTCCTGCCCTTTCCTGGTCCTGCCCTTTCCTGGTCCTGCCCTTTCCTGGTCCTGCCCTTTCCTGGTCCTGCCCTTTCCTGGTCCTGCCCTTTCCTTTCCTTTCCTTGCCCTTTCCTTTCCTTGCCCCTTGCCCTTTTCATTTCCTTTGCTTGCACTTTTCATTTCCCTTTCCTTTCCTTGCCCTTTTCCTGTCCTTTCCTTTCCTTGTCCTGTCCTTTCCCTGCCCTTTCTTTTCCTTACCCTGCCCTTTCATTTCCTTACCCTGCCCTTTCATTTCCTTTCCTTTCCTTTCCTTTCCTTGCCCTGCCCTTTCCTTTTCCTTGCCCTGCCCTTTCCTTTTCCTTGCCCTGCCCTTTCCTTTTCCTTGCCCTGCCCTTTCCTTTTCCTTGCCCTGCCCTTTCCTTTTCCTTGCCCTGCCCTTACCCTTGCCTTTCCTTGCCCCTTGCCCTTTCATTTCCTTTCCTTTCCTTTCCTTACCCTGCCCTTTCCTTTCCTTTCCTTTCCTTTTCCTTGCCCTGCCCTTTCCTTTCCTTACCCTGCCCTTTCCTTTCCTTTCCTTGCCCTGCCCTTTCCTTTTCCTTGCCCTTTCCTTTTCCTTGCCCTGCCCTTTCCTTTTCCTTGCCCTGCCCTTTCCTTTTTCTTGCCCTTTCCTTTTCCTTGCCCTGCCCTTTCCTTTTCCTTGCCCTGCCCTTTCCTTTTCCTTGCCCTGCCCTTTCCTTTTCCCTGCCCTTGCCTTTCCTTGCCCCTTGCCCTTACCCTTGCCTTTCCTTGCCCCTTGCCCTTTTCCTTTCCTTTCCTTGCCCTTTTAATTTCCCTTTCCTTGCCCTTTTCATTTCCCTTTCCTTTCCTTGCCCTTTCCTTTTCCCTTCCTTTCCTTCCCTCCAACATTCAATTAAATGTTTTTAGTCAAAACAACATGAAAACGGATCCCTTTTGTACATGCATCCCCCCCCTCTCTGGGTGCTACTAGCTGTGCAATCTGCTGATTGGTTCCTTGAACATGAACGTCTAAAGGGATGCCGGGGATGTTCTTTCATGGCAATCCTCAGGAATAGAGTGATGGATATAAGAACAAGCTAATAGCTGAGAGGTGGGTGGCGGCAGTACAGATGCGGAGGAGAGGGGGGGTAACAGTAATTGAAGTTGTTTCGGCAGACAATGTAGGCGGAGTCAGGATGGCGGCAGCCGCCTCATTGGCTTGTATTGTGCGGAGGGAAGGCCGTCCCATGAGTAACGTTTTCTGATATTTTCCTGAATCTTCTTCCGGCAGGAAAAGCATTTGGTTGTGTCGGCGGCTACATCGCCAGCACCAGCACCCTGGTGGACACCGTCCGCTCCTACGCCGCCGGCTTCATCTTCACCACGTCCCTTCCCCCCATGCTGCTGGCCGGCGCCATGGCGTCTGTGAGGGTCCTGAAGAGTGAGGAGGGGCAGGCCCTACGCCGCCAACACCAGCGCAACGTCAAGCTCCTGAGACAAATGCTGATGGACGCCGGGCTGCCCGTGGTG
>NW_024404632.1:0-52155 GCF_905171775.1 Rana temporaria
GTTTTCTTTTCTCTGCTTTTTTTAAAGTACAATCTTGGTAAAATGCTAGCAGAGACTCTGCCGAGATGAGTAGGTATTTTTCAATATTGGTTTAACCTCCCTGGCGGTATGATTCTTTCAGAAAATAGGTGCTGAAAGCGGTACCATTATTTGCAAGGAAATTTGGCATTTTATACTGTAGGCCTGTAATTCTTAGGAATAACTCACTTAAATCTGACCAAACAAGAGTCTAGTAGGCATCCCGGGTATGACATTTTTTTAAAAACAAAATTCTAAATTATAATATAATAAATAATTATAAATTATAACAAATAATAATATAATTCTAATAAAAATTATTCAATAATGTAATCAACTCAAAATTACTGAAATTTGCTCAGTTGCAGAATTGTCGCTGTCATTACTTTTATTTTTTTATGGCGAATTTCCCCACAAATCAATATCGCACAATTCTGCAAGTGATTATAATTTATTATCGCTGTTTTCTAGCTGCTCTAAAACCATTTTTGACATAAAGGGACACTTTTGGTTGCTATGGACAATCTCCAGTTTGCAGGGAGAAAGAACAGTTTGTATTATATAAAAGAACATGTAGGGCACTGAGCAGACCACTAGGGACAAGGGGGGTGTATTTTTTACATACAGTACTGTAATCTATAAGATTACAGTATACTGTATGTATAGGGTTTGTTTACTTTTTGGAATTTGGCGCCGATCTCCGCCCCCGTGCGTCGTAACGTCACAGGGAACGGAGATAGACGGCACACAGGGACACTGTGTGAATCGAGCGAGGTCCCGCTCGCTCACACAGCGCGGTGGCATCGCTGGATCCAGGAACAAGGTAAGCCAGCGCGCGCTGCAGGCTCTGCATAGCTACCCCGAGCGTGACTCGGGGATACCGATTTTAGCACAAAAAATCCACCCCGAGTCACGCTCGGGAATACCGCCAGGAGGGTTAAGCCCTTTGTGAGATGCTGTGAAGATGGTGTGAAAAGTCTGAGTGTCTGACATGAAAAGCTCCCGGCTTATATTGCCCCGTGTCTAAAAATACTTCCGCAGTGGCAGGTGACAATGGAGGCTATTAAGTTCTCCCAAGGAACCTTCTGGGGAAGAGGATTGTTTGGCTCTGCTTTCAGTGAGTAACTGGCGTTAAAGCGGGAGTTCACCCGAAGAAAATTTTTAACATTAGATTGGGCCTAATTACGGGAAGCAGAATCGGGTGTTTTGTTTAAAATCAATGCAGTACTTAGCGTTTTAGTGATAGATGTTCTCCGTCGCTTCCGGGTATGGGCTGCAGGACTGGGCGTTCCTATTTGATTGACAGCCTTCCGACGGTCGCATACAGCGCGTCACGAGTTGCCGAACGTCGGTGCGGCTCTATACGGCGCCTGCGCACCGACGTTCGGCTACTTTCGGAAACTGGTGACGCGCTGTATGCGACCGTCGGAAGGCTGTCAATCAAATAGGAACGCCCAGTCCCGCAGCCCATACCCGGAAGCCACGGAGAACTTCTATCTCTAAAACGGTAAGTACTACATTGATTTTAAACAAAACACCCGATTCTGCTTCCCGTAATTAGGCCCAATCTAATGTTAAAAATTGTTTTTTTTGGGTGAACCTCCACTTTAAGGGATTGCCCAGGCTCCGTAATGAGAGAGGCATTGCATCTAATCAATTTGGAAAGAATCCCTTTGAAGTTTAGGGATCAAGCTTGGCTCGCTTTCCATAGAAGGCTCCACCCTGTGGATGGTTGGGATTGTCCTAGAGCGGAGTGTGTTGGTAGAGTGGAGTCTATAGACCACTTTTTTCTCCAGTGTCCCTTTAACATAGATGTTTATAAATGGGTGGTCTTGGCTCTAGGCTTCCCCTTTCTCTATCGCATCGTCATGTGGAGTGGGTGTACGGGGCATTCCCGACTCGCTGGGATTTTGATTTCTAGTTAGCACGGTGCCAGATTACCCTGCATAAGAAAGTCCTCCCTGTTGAGGTGGCGGTGCACGATATTCTGGGTGAGGTTAGGAAGATTCGGGGTCTTGAGACGGGCAGGGAGTCTCAGGCGATCTTGATATGGAGTGTGGAGGAATAACAGACCTGCCTTTGGTGAACTGTCCATCTTTGGGCAAGGAGCTCTTTCTTATACTGTTCTTTTCACTCTCTTAGCTTTTGTTGGATAGCATCTTCCTTTTGAAGGTCTGCATGCATCATGGGTGCGGGTTTGTTTCTTGACCTCTCAGGTTTGATGTCTGGTATAGTGGTGAGATTCTTACTAAGATTATGTTCCCCCAGTAATGACATGTACTCCCAGTAAAGGTCTGGATTGTTGTATGAATTATGGTTTTGGTTTGCAGTAAATTGCATTAATATAACCCATATCTTCTAGGTGATAATTTAAAAATACCAGGATGCTGACCCTCCTGTGTGTGTGCTTCTTGCTGGGCTCCACAGCAGCTTTGAGTGGTGAGTATGGGTTATTACAGGAACTCAGCACAGGGATGGTGGGAACCCCTCATGATGGGCACAGCAGGTGTAAAGACCCGGGAACTCAGCACAGGGATGGTGGGAACCCCTCATAATGGGCACAGCAGGTGTACAGACACGGGAACTCAGCACAGGGATGGTGGGAACCCCTCATAATGGGCACAGCGGGTGTACAGACCCGGGAACTCAGCACAGGGATGGTGGGAATCCCTCATAATGGACACAGCAGGTGTACAGACCCGAGAACTCAGCACAGGGATGGTGGGAACCCCTCATAATGGGCACAGCAGGTGTACAGACCCGGGAACTCAGCACAGGGATGGTGGGAACCCCTCATAATAGGCACAGCGGGTGTACAGACCCGGGAACTCAGCACAGGGATGGTGGGAACCCCTCATAATGGGCACAGCGGGTGTACAGACCCGGGAACTCAGCACAGGGATGGTGGGAACCCTTCATAATGGGCACAGCAGGTGTACAGACCCGGGAACTCAGCACAGGGATGGTGGGAACCCCTCATAATGGGCACAGCAGGTGTACAGACCCGGGAACTCAGCACATGGATGGTGGGAACCCCTCATAATGGGCACAGCAGGTGTACAGACCCAGGAACTCAGCACAGGGATGGTGGGAACCCCTCATAATGGGCACAGCAGGTGTACAGACCCGGGAACTCAGCACAGGGATGGTGGGAACCTCTCATAATGGGCACAGCAGGTGTACAGACCCAGGAACTCAGCACAGGGATGGTGGGAACCCCTCATAATGGGCACAGCAGGTGTACAGACCCGGGAACTCAGCACAGGGATGGTGGGAACCCCTCATAATGGGCACAGCAGGTGTACAGACCCGGGAACTCAGCACAGGGATGGTGGGAACCTCTCATAATGGGCACAGCAGGTGTACAGACCCAGGAACTCAGCACAGGGATGGTGGGAACCCCTCATAATGGGCACAGCAGGTGTACAGACCCGGGAACTCAGCACAGGGATGGTGGGAACCCCTCATAATGGGCACAGCGGGTGTACAGACCCGGGAACTCAGCACTGGGATGGTGGGAACCCCTCATAATGGGCACAGCGGGTGTACAGACCCGGGAACTCAGCACAGGGATGGTGGGAACCCCTCATAATGGGCACAGCGGGTGTACAGACCCGGGAACTCAGCACTGGGATGGTGGGAACCCCTTATAATGGGCACAGCGGGTGTACAGACCCGGGAACTCAGCACAGGGATGGTGGGAACCCCTCATAATGGGCACAGCGGGTGTACAGACCTGGGAACTCGGAACAAGGATGGTGGGAACCCCTCATAATGGGCACAGCGGGTGTACAGACCCGGGAACTCAGCACAGGGATGGTGGGAACCCCTCATAATGGGCACAGCAGGTGTAGAGACCCGGGAACTCGGAACAAGGATGGTGGGAACCTCTCATATAATGGGCACAGCAGGTGTAGAGACCTAGACATTGGGTGCAGGGATCTCATTTTGGTAAGCTGTGCCTATTTTAATTGCTTTCACGGCAATCTTTAATAGGTGGCTGAACTCTATGCACATAGAATACACACATTCCCTGTAGGAGACCCCTGCCCCTCTGACCGCTCTCCTCTCTTGCACCCTTCAGTTCAGTCGCAGCCCTCTTCCTTCTCTGGGGAGTTCGGAACTGGTGGAGGTACAGCTTTCTCTTTCTCTTCGGAGCAACGGTACGGGCAAATAACAGGCTTTCGCATCAGGGAGACTACCACCAATATAGTTGGGTAAGTTCCTTCACATTATCACTTGTCTACCACACCAACATCTTCAGCACATTTCAGGTATACACATTGGCCCGGATTCACAAAGCACTTGCGCCGACGTATCTCCAGATACGCCGCGTAAGTGCAAATATGCGCCGTCTTATCTGTGCGCCGGACTCAGAAACTAAGATACGCCTAAAAATAGGCTTCATCCCACCGACGTAACTTGCCTACGCCGGCGTAGAGTGGGCGCATATTTACGCTGGACGCATTTGGCGCTCCCATTGATTTTCTATTCAAATATGCAACTGAGGGAGAAACGGCGATTCACGAACGTACGTGCGCCCGACGCAAGTGCGCGTAAGTTATACGTACGTCGTTAAGTTATGCCCCATAAAGGAGGTGTAACTCAGCAGCATCCATGCAAAGGGCTGCACCAGGGAACACAAGCCGACGTATTTTACTGTGGACGTGAATATGACTAGGTGTAGGTTACGTTCACGCCGTAGGCAGTGATCCGACGTATCTTAGGGAGTAGTTCTGACGTGACTCTGAGCATGCGCACTGGGATGCGTCCACGGGACGGCGCATGCGCCGTTCGTTATACGTATCTGACACTCAGCCCATCATTTGCATGGGGTCACGCCTCATTTGCATGGCTCACGCCCACTTCCACCTACGCCAGCTTACGCCTGAGAAACCCAGTGCAGTTTTGGAAGCACTGGCTTTGTGAATTCAGTGCTTGCCTCTCTGCACTGCGTCGGCGTAGTGTAAAGGAGATACGCTACGGCGGCATAAATGTGCGCCGGTGTCTGTGAATCCGGGCCATATTATACAAATCTGTAAAGTTCCTGTCAGGTGATTTTGTCTGGGCTGAGCTGAGGTCACCAACCTGCTGCAGGCAGGAGGCAGCATTTCCACAGTCTCCTCTTCCCCAGTGATCAGACTGCAACATTGTAACTTTGTAGCAAGTGATAAGGTGAGAAGCTGCAGCAGGGGCTCAACTGTGTCTCCGTAGCCGATACGAGTGCCCTGCGGGCGCGATGACCGCAGGGCACCCACGATACCTCGGTACAGAACGAGAAGCGGGATGTGTGGGTTCTCTCAGGGGAGGGGAGACAGATCGTGTGTTCATACCAAGTATGAACACCGATCTGTCATCTCTCCTAGTCTTTCCCATCCCCCCTACAGTTAGAACACACAGCCAGGGAACACAGTTAATCCCTTGATCGCCCCCTAGTGTTAACCCCCTTCCCTGCCAGTGTTATATTGTCATTTTATAGCACTAATCGCTGTATAAGTGTCACTGGTCCCAAAAATGTGTCAAAAGTATCTGATTTGTATGCCGCAATATCGCAATAGTCTTGATAAAAATCGCAGATCACCGCCATTACTAGTAAAAAAAAAACAATAATATAAATGCCTTAATTCTTTCCCCTATTTTTTTGGACGCTATGGCCCAGATTCACAAAGGAGATACGCTGTCGTATCTCTGAGTTGTGCCGTCGTATCTATGCGCCTGATTCTTAGAATCAGTTACGCATAGATTTCTATTAAATCCGACCGGCGTAAGTCTCTTACGCCGTCGGATCTTAACTGCATATTTACGCTGGCCGCTAGGGGCGTGTACGCTGATTTACGCTTAGAAATATGTAAATCAGCTAGATACGCGAATTCACGAACGTACGCCCGGCCGACGCAGTACAGATACGCTGTTTACGTAAGGCTTTTCCCGGCGTAAAGTTACCCCTGCTATATGGTGGCGTACATGCGGCGTACCAATGTTAAGTATGGACATCGTTCCCGCGTAGAATTTTGAATATTTTACGTCGTTTGCGTAAGTCGTCCGTGAATGGGGCTGGACGTAATTTACGTTCACGTCGAAACCAATACGTCCTTGCGGCGTACTTTGGAGCAATGCACACTGGGATATTCCACGGACGGCGCATGCGCCGTTCGTGAAAAACGTCAATCACGTCGGGTCACAAGTTATTTACATAAAACACGCCCCCCTGTTCCAAATTTGAATTAGGCGGGCTTACGCCGGCCCATTTACGCTACGCCGCCGCAACTTACGGAGCAAGTGCTTTGTGAATACAGCACTTGCCCGGCTAACGTAAGGGGGCGTAACGTAAATCGCAAAGATACGACGATCTACGAGAATCTGGCCCTTAAACTTTTGCGCAAACCAATCAATAAACGCTTATTCCGATTTTTTTTTACCAAAAATATGTAGAAGAATACATATCGGCCTAAACTGAGGAAAAAATGTATTTTATTTTTTTTAAATTGGGATATTCATTATAGCAAAAAGTAAAAGATGTGTTTTTTTTTCAAAATTGTCGCTCTTCTTATATTAAAGGAGTTCTCTGACCTAAAACTTTTAACCCCCGCTGTGCCCGGGCTGTAAAAAAATAGAAAATAAACTTTCACTTACCTGCCTACGATCCCCCGTTGTTCCGATATCGCCGTCCCGGTCTCTTCCGCTTCCTGTGTGTCGGTGACTCATAGTGCGCTCAGCCTATCAGCGGCCGCAGCAATGTCCCGTCGCGGCCACTGATAGGCTGAGCGCACTATGAGTCACCGACACACAGGAAGCGGAAGAGACCGGGACCGGAGAACGGGACGGCGATATCGGAACAACGGGGGATCGTAGGCAGGTAAGTGACAGTTTATTTTGTATATTTTTACAGCCCGGGCACAGCGGGGGTTAAAAGTTTTAGGTCAGAGAACTCCTTTAATAGCGCAAAAAATAAAAACCGCAGAGGTGATCAAATACCAGCAAAAGAAAGCTTTATCTGTGGGGAAAAAAAGGACGTCAATTTTGTTTGGGTACAGCGTTGCATGACCGCGCAATTGTCAGTTAAAGCGCCGCAGTGCCGTATCGCAAAAAAATGGCCCGGTCATTGAGCAGCCAAATCTTCTGGGGCTGAAGTGGTTAAGTAGCTTACAATCTAAGGTCCCTAACTCACGTTCATACATACACATAGGGGTAGATTCAGGTACAGCTGCGCGCTCCTTACGGAGGCGCAGTGTACCCTTTTTACCCTGCGCCTACGCAAATTATTTGCGCTGCGCTTCATTCATGAAGCAGTAGCCACGTAATTTGTGTGGGCGCTCTTCAAAAATGCCCTGCGTAAGGGCGCCTAATGTAAATGATCCCGTAGGGGGCGGGAATCATTTAAATTAGGCGCGTTCCCGCGCCGAGCGTAGAGCGCATGCTCCGTCGGGAAACTTTCCAGACGTGCATTGTGGTAAATGACTTTGCAAGGACGTCATTTGCTTCAAAGTGAACGTGAATGGCGTCCAGCGCCATTCACGATTGACTTACGCAAACTACGTAAAATGTAAACCTTGCGATGCGGGAACGACGGGTATCCTTAGCATTGGCTGCGCCTGCTGTTAGCAGGAGCAGCCTTATGCTAAACACGACGTACGCAAACGACGTAAACTGCGTACGCAGGGCGTTAGTATGCAATTTGCATACTCTACGCTGAGCACAACGGGAACGCCACCTAGCGGCCTGCGTAAGAATGCAGCCTAAGATATGAGGGCATAAGAGCCTTATGTCACGCATATCTTAGGCTGCAGTCGGCGTAACGAGCTCTCTGAATCAGGAGAAGTCGTTACGCCGGCGCAAGTAAGCAATTGCGCTGCGTAACTATGGTTACGCAGACGCAATTGCTCTCTGAATCTGGGCCAGTAGGGCCAATTTAGGCAGGATCCTCTGTGGTCTCTGTGAGAGGTAATAAATACCTGGAGGGGTTACATAGACACATAGGTGTGCGCAGCCTATTGCATTAGGGTGTGCACTCCAAAGCCTAAACACGCACTACCGATCACTCACGGTGTTCATTCAGAAAGGGAAGGGGTCGGTAAATTACATATTTGCTGGCCCCTTCCCCACTCCTAAAACATCCCAGCAGCAACAGCCGATAGGAGAGGAGGGAAGCTGGCAGTGCTGTGGGGGTAAATATGGGAGCCAGGGCAGTAGGGGGAATCTGTGCTGCACAGGGTGATTAGGGTGTGCCTGGGCACACCTGGCACACCCTGTGCGCACGCCTATGCATAGACACATTACTGAGGCTCTGATTTCATTACATCACAGCTCTTGGAAGCATTACAATACTGCTGGTTCTTTTTTCTAATATCTTGGTATTGTTCTCTCCAGCATCCAGCTCCAGTACGGTGATATCTGGGGGCCTTTTTACGGATATTCCATCGGTACTCTTTTCGAGGTCTTGCTGTTCCGCGGTGAAAACATCACTCAGGTGTCGGGGAAATACGGCTCGGTGAATGAGCTGGTCTTCGTGACAAGCCGTGGAAGAATATTCAAATTCGGACAGCCAGCGGGGACAAGCTTCAATGACTTTCCTCTGTTTGAGGGCACCGTACTGCGCTACATTAGCGGGCGATACGCCCCCAACATCCTGACCAGTATCGGCTTCCACTGGGGCACTCAACCCAGCTGCTACAACTGTAAAGATGGTTCTAAGTGACCTCAAGAACTGAGGAGAGCCAATCAGAAAGGCCAGATTACCTTATTGGCCTTTTTGGCTATTTTTTTTTTGTTCCATAACGTCTTTTGGCTTTTCTAAAATCTTCCTTTCCAGTATTCTCTGAACTAATAAAGCTTTGAAATAATGTTTTGTGTTCTATTATGTTTGTAGAAGCTATGGAAGAGCCCTGGGGCCATCATAAAAAAAAAAAATACTAAATTCTGAGTTTCAAAGTCAGAATTCTGAGATTAAAAAGACAGAATTCTGTGTTTCAAAGTCAGAATTCTGAGATTAAATGTCAGAATTCTGAGATTAAATGTCAGAATTCTGAGATTAAATGTCAGAATTCTGAGTTTCAAAGTCAGAATTCTGAGATTAAATGTCAGAATTCTGAGATTAAATGTCAGAATTCTGAGTTTCAAAGTCAGAATTCTGAGATTAAATGTCAGAATTCTGAGATTAAATGTCAGAATTCTGAGATTAAATGTCAGAATTCTGAGTTTCAAAGTCAGAATTCTGAGATTAAATGTCAGAATTCTGAGTTTCAAAGTCAGAATTCTGAGATTAAATGTCAGAATTCTGAGATTAAATGTCAGAATTCTGAGATTTAAAGTCAGAATTCTGAGATTAAATGTCATAATTCTGAGTTTCAAAGTCAGAATTCTATTTTAGTTACAGCATACAGTATGGGGAAGCAGGCAGTGCTGGGCTCTCTGGTTCCTCTACTGTATTAATAGTTCCTCAGTTTGCTGTCATTTGCTCTAACATAAAGAGGGATGCTGAAAACGAGTGTATTGTCTGTCTGTGTGTGTGTGTGTGGGGGGGGGGGGGGGGGTGACACAGCTTCCATAGATAACAGAACACAATGCACCCCAACTTTGTGGAAACATTGCACTGTTGCCCCAACAAGAGGGAATTGTGAGCACAATGTGTGTCTTTGTTCAGAACGGCTTGATCATAGCAATTACATGTCTGGACTAATTCTTACAGAAAATGGACCCCATATTACACATAAAAATCAACACAGGTATATAACTTGAGAATTAGCTCAATGCATAGAGTGACAGACTTGTGATTGATATTTTGTGGGTTCGAATCCAGGAAAGAGCACAATTTGTTTTTAAGTTATATGTATATATACATATTATTTTATACATTGCTCTTAGATTAAAATAGAGATGTCCCAATACCAATATTAGTAAATCAATATATTGAAAATGTATATGTCTTCAAAAAATTAAGCTCTGAGCTGGATTCGAACCCAAAACTTAGAAACACAGAAACACAGAAGTCTATTACTCTAACCACTGAGCTATAACCCAAGTCATAAATCTCTACTGTTTTTATAGGTTTAATATGGGGTTCATTCTCTGTAAGAATTAGTCCAGACATGTAATTGCTATGATTAAGCCATTCTGACCATAGACACACATTGTCCTTCTGCCTTCTAGCCGTTCACAATTCTCTCATGTTGGGGCCACATTGCAATGTTTTCCACAAAGTTGGGGTGCATTGTGTTCTGTTATCTATGGAAGCTGTGTCACCAACCCCACCCACTCACACACAGAATACACTCGTTTTCAGCATCCCTCTTTATGTTAGAGCAGATGACAGCAAATGGAGGAACCAGAGAGCCCAGCACTGCCTGCTTCCCCATACTGTATGCTGTAACTAAGATAGATTTACAGATCAATATCTAGAGCACAAAACTTGTATGTCTGCAGAATCATGGTCTATGGGTGTTAATACATTATTGCTAAATGCTCCTAAAATCCTCCTAATAGAGACTACTATATTTAGAAACTCAGAATTCTGAGATTTAAAGTCAGAATTCTGAGATTAAATGTCAGAATTCTGAGATTAAATGTCAGAATTCTGAGTTTCAAAGTCAGAATTCTGAGATTAAAAGTCAGAATTCTGAGTTTCAAAGTCAGAATTCTGAGATTAAAAGTCAGAATTCTGAGATTAAAAGTCAGAATTCTGAGTTTCAAAGTCAGAATTCTGAGTTTCAAAGTCAGAATTCTGAGATTAAAAGTCAGAATTCTGAGATTAAAAGTCAGAATTCTGAGTTTCAAAGTCAGAATTCTGAGTTTCAAAGTCAGAATTCTGAGATTAAAAGTCAGAATTCTGAGATTAAAAGTCAGAATTCTGAGTTTAAAAGTCAGAATTCTGAGATTAAATGTCAGAATTCTGAGTTTCAAAGTCAGAATTCTGAGTTTAAAAGTCAGAATTCTGAGATTAAAAGTCAGAATTCTGAGATTAAAAGTCAGAATTCTGAGTTTCAAAGTCAGAATTCTGAGTTTCAAAGTCAGAATTCTGAGATTAAAAGTCAGAATTCTGAGATTAAAAGTCAGAATTCTGAGTTTCAAAGTCAGAATTCTGAGTTTCAAAGTCAGAATTCTGAGTTTCTAAATATAGTAGTCTCTATTAGGAGGATTTTAGGAGCATTTAGCAATAATGTATTAACACCCATAGACCATGATTCTGCAGACATACAAGTTTTGTGCTCTAGATATTGATCTGTAAATCTATCTTAGTTACAGCATACAGTATGGGGAAGCAGGCAGTGCTGGGCTCTCTGGTTCCTCCATTTGCTGTCATCTGCTCTAACATAAAGAGGGATGCTGAAAACGAGTGTATTCTGTGTGTGAGTGGGTGGGGTTGGTGACACAGCTTCCATAGATAACAGAACACAATGCACCCCAACTTTGTGGAAAACATTGCAATGTGGCCCCAACATGAGAGAATTGTGAACGGCTAGAAGGCAGAAGGACAATGTGTGTCTATGGTCAGAACGGCTTAATCATAGCAATTACATGTCTGGACTAATTCTTACAGAGAATGAACCCCATATTAAACCTATAAAAACAGTAGAGATTTATGACTTGGGTTATAGCTCAGTGGTTAGAGTAATAGACTTCTGTGTTTCTGTGTTTCTAAGTTTTGGGTTCGAATCCAGCTCAGAGCTTAATTTTTTGAAGACATATACATTTTCAATATATTGATTTACTAATATTGGTATTGGGACATCTCTATTTTAATCTAAGAGCAATGTATAAAATAATATGTATATATACATATAACTTAAAAACAAATTGTGCTCTTTCCTGGATTCGAACCCACAAAATATCAATCACAAGTCTGTCACTCTATGCATTGAGCTAATTCTCAAGTTATATACCTGTGTTGATTTTTATGTGTAATATGGGGTCCATTTTCTGTAAGAATTAGTCCAGACATGTAATTGCTATGATCAAGCCGTTCTGAACAAAGACACACATTGTGCTCACAATTCCCTCTTGTTGGGGCAACAGTGCAATGTTTCCACAAAGTTGGGGTGCATTTTGTTCTTTTATCTATGGAAGCTGTGTCATCCCCCCCCCCCCCCCCCACACACACACACACAGACAGACAATACACTCGTTTTCAGCATCCCTCTTTATGTTAGAGCAAATGACAGCAAACTGAGGAACTATTAATACAGTAGAGGAACCAGAGAGCCCAGCACTGCCTGCTTCCCCATACTGTATGCTGTAACTAAAATAGAATTCTGACTTTGAAACTCAGAATTATGACATTTAATCTCAGAATTCTGACTTTAAATCTCAGAATTCTGACATTTAATCTCAGAATTCTGACATTTAATCTCAGAATTCTGACTTTGAAACTCAGAATTCTGACATTTAATCTCAGAATTCTGACTTTGAAACTCAGAATTCTGACATTTAATCTCAGAATTCTGACATTTAATCTCAGAATTCTGACATTTAATCTCAGAATTCTGACTTTGAAACTCAGAATTCTGACATTTAATCTCAGAATTCTGACATTTAATCTCAGAATTCTGACTTTGAAACTCAGAATTCTGACATTTAATCTCAGAATTCTGACATTTAATCTCAGAATTCTGACATTTAATCTCAGAATTCTGACTTTGAAACACAGAATTCTGTCTTTTTAATCTCAGAATTCTGACTTTGAAACTCAGAATTTAGTATTTTTTTTTTTTATGATGGCCCCAGGGCTCTTCCATAAGAAGCTCTTTAAGTAGCTGTTACCAAATGGGAAATGTCCGAAAACTCTGTTATAGAAACATTGGCCCAGATTCAAGAAGCTATTGCGCCCAATAGCGCAATAGCTGTTTTGCTCCCGCGTAGCGAATGCCCCTGATTCAGGAACATCGTTACGCGGACTGCAGCCTAGGATATGACAGGCATAAGCCTCCTTATGCCTTCAAATCTCAGGCTGCATTCTTGCGTTGGCCGTTAGGGGGCGCGGCCATTGTGATCGGCGTATAGTATGCAAATTGCATACTACCACCGATTCACAAAAGTTGCGCGGGCCCTGCGCACGCAAGGTACGGAGTTTCCGTACGGCGACTTTAGCGCAAGGCTGCTCCTTCTCATAGTAGGCGCAGCCAATGCTAAAGTATAGCCGCCCTTCCCGCTCGTGAAATTTAAATTTCACGTCGTTTACGTAAGTGATTCGTGAATGGCGCTGGACGCCATTCACGTTCACTTAGAAGCAAATGACGTCCTTGCGACGTCATTTGCCGCAATGCACGTCGGGAAAGTTTACCGACGGAGCATGCGCTGTTCGCTCGGCGCGGGAGCGCGCCTAATTTAAATGATTCCCGCCCCCGGCGGGATCATTTACATTAGGCGCCCTTACGCAGGGCAAATTAGCATAGCGCCCGCGCAATTTACGGAGCTACTGCTCCGTGAATCGCGGGCAAATCGAAATATTTGCGTGGGCGCAGAGCAAAAATCGTTGCCCTTTGCCCACGCAAATATTGCGCGGTTCTACCTGAATCTGGGCCAGTATATTAAAATTATATTTTTATATATTTGCACTCACACTTAAGCAGGGCAGGACTTAGGGTGGTGGGGGCCCCTGGGCTTAATAATCGAAGGGGCCCCCGGCCCTCTGGAGCAGAGAAGCGGGGGGGTCGGCTGTCACCGCGGAGGCGCAGTGCGCCAATCATACTTTTTGAGCGGGAGGGGGGATGCGTCAACCGGCCGATCAATGTTGTTGAGCGGGGGGGGGGGGGTAGCTGCTGTACAGAGCCGCCTTCAGTACAGGTGCTTACACAGGTGCAATGAAGGGGCCCCCTGGTGTCGAGGAGCGGGGAGGCCCGAAATTGCTGCAAAAGAGGGATTGCCACGAAATTGTGGGAGGGGGTTGCCGCGAAATTGCGGGAGGGTGTTGTCGCGAAATTGCGGGAGGGTGTTGTCGCAATTGGGTTGTCGCTTGAGCCCAGTCAAGCCCAATGGTAAGTCCGGCCCTGGTTGTATGAGCAGGAAAGGAGTGCGGAGTGTATGGCGGAGGGTAGTATATACAGGAGAGGAGTGTGGAGTGTATGGTGGTGGGTAGTATATACAGGAGAGGAGTGCACTCTGTATGGCGGTGGGTAGTATATACAGGAGAGGAGTGTGGAGTGTATGGTGGTGGGTAGTATATACAGGAGAGGAGTGCACTCTGTATGGCGGTGGGTAGTATATACAGGAGAGGAGTGTGGAGTGTATGGCGGTGGGTAGTATATACAGGAGAGGAGTGTGGAGTGTATGGCGGAGGGTAGTATATACAGGAAAGGAGTGCGGAGTGTATGGCGGTGGGTAGTATATACAGGAGAGGAGTGTGGAGTGTATGGTGGTGGGTAGTATATACAGGAAAGGAGTGCGGAGTGTATGGCGGCGGGTAGTATATACAGGAGAGGAGTGTGGAGTGTATGGCGGAGGGTAGTATATACAGGAAAGGCGTGTGGAGTGTATGGCGGCGGGTAGTATATACAGGAGAGGAGTGTGGAGTGTATGGTGGTGGGTAGTATATACAGGAAAGGAGTGCGGAGTGTATGGCGGAGGGTAGTATATACAGGAGAGGAGTGTGGAGTGTATGGCGGAGGGTAGTATATACAGGAAAGGCGTGTGGAGTGTATGGCGGCGGGTAGTATATACAGGAGAGGAGTGTGGAGTGTATGGTGGTGGGTAGTATATACAGGAAAGGAGTGCGGAGTGTATGGCGGCGGGTAGTATATACAGGAGAGGAGTGCGGAGTGTATGGCGGTGGGTAGTATATACAGGAGAGGAGTGCGGAGTGTATGGCGGTGGGTAGTATATACAGGAGAGGAGTGTGGAGTGTATGGCGGTGGGTAGTATGTGCAGGAGAGGAGTGTGGAGTGTATGGCGGTGGGTAGTATGTACAAGAGAGGAGTGCGGAGTGCATGGCGGTGGGTAGTATGTGCAGGAGAGGAGTGCGGAGTGTATGGCGGTGGGTAGTATATACAGGAGAGGAGTGCGGAGTGTATGGCGGTGGGTAGTATATACAGGAGAGGAGTGTGGAGTGTATGGCGGAGGGTAGTATATACAGGAGAGGAGTGTGGAGTGTATGGCGGTGGGTAGTATATACAGGAGAGGAGTGCGGAGTGTATGGTGGAGGGTAGTATGTGCAGGAGAGGAGTGTGGAGTGTATGGCGGAGGGTAGTATGTGCAGGAGAGGAGTGTGGAGTGTATGGTGGAGGGTAGTATATACAGGAGAGGAGTGCGGAGTGTATGGCGGAGGGTAGTATGTGCAGGAAAGGAGTCAACATTGATTGAGAGAGTGAAGTTTTGCTTTATTTAGTATTTATTTCTTAATACAGCTCCATCTAGTGGCCATAATGCTGAATTTTTCTGTATTCAGTAAGCATGAAAAACATTCAACCTGGGGAGGAAATAGCCTAATTGCCAATTTGTATGTGTTGCGCAGCCGTGGTCAAAAGTTTTGAGAATGACACTGTGTCTGATGCTTCAGTGTTTTTAGATCTTTTTGTTAGATGTTACTATGGTATTCTGAAGTGTCAAAGACTTTTATTGACAATTGCATTCCGATTATGCAAAGAGTCAATATTTGCCGTGTCTGGATACCAGAGCATAGTGCTGGACGCAGGGATTAATAGGCGAAGAATGCGGGGAATGTCGGATAAGGAGGTTTAGGTTACACTTCCCCGTATTACAACAATGTCCGCTGATGGGAAATAAAAGGATTACTGGGGATTAAGGTGTTTACAGCAAGAAAAATGTACCTGTTGATAGAAATGTCCATAAAATAATAATTATAAGATACCTGACAACATATTTTATTCAAACGAAATTCGTGTCTCATACTTCAGTAGAAAACACGGCGGAGGTTATCTCTACTTTCAGCTTTTCTCAGAATTTTTTTTTACTTTTGACAGCAAAAGATTCCAACTTGTACCTTTGTTGGCCAAAAAAAATACCGTATTTATCGGCGTAATCCTGCGCACTTTTTCCCCCCTTAAAATCAGGGGTAAATCGTGGGTGCGCGATATACGCCAATACCCGCTTCCCGCTCTGTGTTTGAACCGGCCGCCGACATATACAGAGCGAAATGCACTCGGGTACACTCGGCCAGGCTCGGCTCCGCTCGCGGTCACGTCCTGTGCCGCCTCCTAGCCTTTATGCGAGAGGAGCCGAGCGTGCCTGAGTGTACTGTGCTCGGTATATGACGGCGGCGGCGTTCAAACACAGCGCGGGAAGTGGGGATCGGCTCAACAACAGCGCGGGAGAAGTGGGGAGGACACCACCAGGGCAGCAGACGGACGCCGGACGGGAGAAGGCCGCCGATGGACGCCGGGACAAGACACCAAAACTGTAAGTAATTCAATTTTTTTTTTCTAGGAATTTCTCTTCTACATTAGGGGTGCGCGCTATACGCCGGTCCACGCTATAGGCAGATAAATACGGTATTTCCCTGTGCACCTCTCTGAAACTAGCTTTCACGCGTCACTAGGATCCTGATCTTCCTGATGCCTGGGCTGCCATTCCATTGAACAGTAAGGCTTCCTCAGGAGAACTCTGATTGGACAGAGGGGTGGCAGTTGGCCGATTTAACCAAGATGAGTGAAGTGAACCTAGTTTCAGAGAGGAGCACCACAGAGGGTTTGCTATTGAACAGCTGGCATGTTGGCGTGTCTACTTGTCTACTATTGGGCAAGGCCAGGGCAGCCATCAGAAATTTCGGGGGCCCCTTACAAAGCTTTAGGCCTGGGCTCCCCTCTCCAGTTGTGAGCTGAGAACTGGGGGGGGGGGGGGTTGCTGCCAAAGAAAGTGTCATCTCTCCTCTCTTCTCTCCAGCTGCGAGCGGGGGGTGCGGCCTGGCCCCTGGGGACATTTGGGCCCCTTACAGGTGTAATGCCTGTACCCCCCTAATGGCGGCCCTGGGCAAGGCTTTTACTTCTAAACACTAAAAATAGCTAAAAGGTTTACTTTACAACAAATCTGTACAGTAACAGTTAACCCCCCCCAAAATAAATAAATGGATCCTGCTCCTTTAAAGCATGTTATATGACATAGTGTTTGTCCTGAGTCATTTGGCCCCCTGTAACACCTATAACTATAAATGCTGTTAAGAGCAGAGATTGCGATCACATGACCAGCCAGCTCTCTCCTCCTCTCCTCCAGACTGACATCAGCAGAGGAATCTCAGCCCCGCCCGCTGCATCTCTCAGAGGAGGAAAGGAGAAAGCTGGCTGGTCATGTGATCGCAATCTCGGCAATGAAATTAGGTATTTACAGCATTTATTTGTATAAATCACACACAGAGGGGGGCACTACGGGGCAGTGCTGATGGTGGATACAGGTTAGCGTGACTTAACAACCACTTTAACTCATATCTTACCTGCCCACAGTCATTCCATATTCATATTTTAGTTTTTAGGGGGAAATCTCCCCACCAGAATTCCCAGTCCTGTCCATATACCATGGCCTTAACAATGTCAAATGATGGTGTCACCCTTCCACGAATGGATTCTCTATTAATAGCTTGTCGACCAGCCGCCATCATTATACTGCGGCAGGTCGGCTCTTCTGCGTAAACCACCGTAGGTGTATGTCAGTCTCTGCATAGGAGATAGCGGGCTGTGCACGGGAGCGTGCCTACGGGTCTAGCGGACTCGATGTCCGCCGGCGACCCGCGATCACGGTGTACAGAGGCAGAACGGGGAACTGCCTATGTAAACAAGGCGATTCCCCATTCTGCCAGATGAGATGTCAGAGATCTTCTGTTCACAGTGATCTCTGTCATGTCCCTGGTAGCCCACCCCCCCTACAGTTGGAACACACCCAGGGAACACACTTAACCCCTTTGATTGCCCCTAGTGTTAACCCCTTCCCTGCCAGCGTCATTTTTACATTGATCAGTGCATTTTTATAGCACTGATCAACGTAATAATGTCACTGGTCCCAAAAAAGTGTAATTTGGCATCAGATTTGTCCGCTGCAATGTCACAGTCCGGCTAAAAATTGCAGATCATCGCCATTACCAGTATAAACAATAAAAAAAAAACCCATAAAAGTCCCTAAATCTATCCCATAGTTTGTAGACGCAATAACTTTTGCGCAAACCAATCAACATATATTTATTTGACAATATATTTATTTGATAATTTGCAAATGTTTTGGATACATTTCACTTTGGGAGATTAATTTTAGTGAATACCATTTCACTTTGGCACATGCATCATTTGTACTTTCATAATTTGTGAAATATACTTTATTTATTGATTATAGTATACTTCCATCACTTTAACAGCGCAACGCCAACATTACATCACATTCCCATTTAGTAATAGCTACTTAAAGGGGTTGTAAAGGTAAAACATTTTTTCCCTAAATAGCTTCCTTTACCTTAGTGCAGTCCTCCTTCACTTACCTCATCCTTCCATTTTGCTTTTAAATGTCCTTATTTCTTCTGCGAAATCCTCACTTCCTGTTCTTCTGTCTGTAACTCCACACAGTATTGCGATGCTTTCTCCCTGGTGTGGAGTGTCGTGCTCGCCCCCTCCCTACAGGAGAGTCAGGACGCCCACTAACACACAGCTCCTTTCTCTATCTGCAACGTAGAGAGGGCCCTGACCCTCCTGTAGTCCAAGGGAGGGGGCGAGCACGACACTCCACACCAGGGAGAAAGCCTTGCATTACTGTGTGGAGTTACAGACAGAAGAACAGGAAGTGAGGATTTCTCAGAAGAAATAAGGACATTTAAAAGCAAAATGGAAGGATGAGGTAAGTGAAGGAGGACTGCACTAAGGTAAAGGAAGATATTTAGGTTAAGAAAATTGTACCTTTACAACCCCTTTAAGTAGCTTGTATAGACACAAAAATATATTTCAAAGCTTTACTGTTTCAGTGTAAGGGAATGCTGGAAAGGTAGAAAGTAAAAAAAGGCAAGAGGCCAAAGAAGAAGTCTGGCCTGCTGGTTGGCTTTGGTTGGCTCTCCTCAGTTCTTGAGGTCACTTGGCGCCATCTTTACAGTAGTAGCAGCCGGGTTGGGTGCCCCAATGGAAGCCGATGCTGGTCAGCACTGCGGTGTTATATCGCCCGCTAATGTAGCGCAGTACGGTCCCCTCGAACAGTGGAAAATCATTGAAGCTTGTGCCTGATGGTTGCCCAAATTTGAATATTCTTCCACGGCTTGTCACGAAGACCAGCTCATTCACATAAGAGGCAACTTTCCCCGACACCTGAGTGATGTTTTCACCGCGGTACAGCAAGACCTCGAAAAGAGTACCGGAGGCGCTTCCGTAATAAGGCCCCCAGATGCCACCATATTGGAGCTGGATCCTGGAGAAAAACCATAGGAAGAGATGAGAAGAAGGACTAAGCAGTATTATAATGCTTCCAATGGTTGTGATGTAAGGTTGAAATCAGAGCTCTCTGTGTTAAGTCCATGCATGCGCAGTAATGCGTCTTACAAGTATTCCTCTGATAGAGATCACAGTACTCCCCCCCGACAATGCCTTCGTCTGCTTTTCTCTCCAGAAGGTTGGCGCCATATTTGTACAAGTATTATCCAGGGTCACTATCTACTTCCTGGAGATGCCGGCCAGTGGCCGGCGCTCCAATAGGGCCGCAGGGCCGCCACCCCCCTAATCCACGCGCCCGGACCCTAATCTACATACAGGTCACCGGACACATGGGCCCAGATTCACATAGGGAGCGCGTATTTGTGAGCGGGCGTAACGTATCCTATTTACGCTACGCCTCCGCAACTTTGACAGGCAAGTGCAGTATTCACAAAGCAAAGTTGCGGCGGCGTAGCGTAAATAGGCCGGCGTAAGCCCGCCTAATTAGGATGTGGAACATGTGGGCGTGTTTTATGTTAATTTATCGTGACCCCGCGTAAATGCCGCTTTTTACGAACGGCCCATGCGCCGTCCGTGAAAGTATCCCAGTGCGCATGCTCCAAATTAACCCGCAAAAAGCCAATGCTTTTGACGTGAACGACTTACGCAAACAATGTAATCAACGGAAAATTTGACGCTGGCCCGACGTCCATACTTAACATTGGCTGCGCCTCATATAGCAGGGGTAACTTTACACCTGAAAAAGCCTAACGTAAACTGCGTATCTGTACTGCGACGGCCGGGCGTACGTTCGTAAATAGGCGTATCTAGCTGATTTACATATTCTAGGCGTAAATCAGCGTACACGCCCCTAGCGGCCAGCGTAAATATGCAGTTAAAATACGACGGCATAGGCGACTTACGCTGGTCGTATCTTAGACAAATTCTGGCGTATCTGATTCTTTGAATCAGGCGCCAAGATACGACGCCTCAGACTCAGAGATACAACGGCGTATCTGGAGATACGCCATCGTATCTCCTACGTGAATATGGGCCATGGAGTTTATTTTTTTTTTTAAGCACATGATTAGAGCCGAGACTCTTATTGGCTTCAAAAAAGTTGTATGACTATAGAAAATTAATAATCGCTAACGTCTTTCTGCTTCTCCTCCTGGCCAATCCGGAAGCGGGTCCTGAGACCCGATTGGCCGGGAGTCTTAGGACTCCCAGCCAATCGGGTCTCAGGATGCACCTACTGCTTTACCGGGAGGAGATGCAATGGCCCAGGCTCTACCCTCGGCAAGCTGGAGTGAGGAGCAGCATCGCCCTCTTAAAGCGGAGCTCCGCAGCAGCTACAAAGTCAGCAGCTTTTAAAATAAGGACACTTACCTGTCCAGGGCACCCGCGATGTCCGCACCTGAAGCCGATCTCACCCTCGGCTTTCGGGTGGAGGTGCCGCCATCTTAAGTAAGGGAATCAGGAAGTGACGCTTCACTTCCTGGTTCCCTACTGCGCGTGTATAACTAGCGCTGCGCGTTCCCACTGGTCACTGCTGTATTCTGGGACCTGTGTGTCTTCCAGAAGACAGCAGGGGGGGGGGTGAACTGGCGTAGATACAGGCGGGTAGCTTGGGTATCTATGCCCGGAAGTGGGAGCAAAATACCTGTATTGTACAGGTATCTGCTCCCCCTGAATGGTGTCAAATGTGACACCGGAGGGGGAAGGGTTCCGAAAAGCGGAAGTTTCATTTTTGGGTGGAACTCCGCTTTAAGGTAAGGCCACTGAGGGAGAGGAGACTGAGGAAATGCTGCCTCCTTCCTGCAATACACTAATGACCTCAGCTCAGCCTAGGCAAAGTCACCGGACAGGGATTTACATTACAGATTTGTACCTGAAATGTGCTGAAGATGTTGGTGGGATAGAAAAGAGTCTGAAGTTCTTACCCAAGCACATGACTGGGGTTCTCCTTGACACGAATGCCTGTTATTTGCCCGTTCAGTTGATCCGAAGAGTAGGAGAAGATAGTACCGCCACCAGCTCCGAACTCGCCAGTGTAGGAAGAGAGCCGCGACTGAACTACAAGGGTGCAAAAAATGGAGAGCGGTCAGACAGGAAGGAGTCTCCTACTGGAAATGTGAGTATGTATGTATGTACTTTGACGTTGGAGCTTCAGGGGGTACCTGAACAATTAAAACTAAGCACATCATGAAAAGATATATAAGGAAAGGTGACCTCCTAGGATCGGCCAACCCCAAAAAAATTATTTTAGTACTTGGTGGTTGCTGGAGAGTAAAACACTTGATAGTTTCCTTAGGGACTTAGCTGGTGACTTCCTGGCTCTGTACCCTTACCATGCTCATTATGAGGGGTTCTCACCATCCCTGCAATAAGTCCCCATGCTTACACACCCGCTGTGCCCATTATGAGGGGTTCCCACCATCCCTGTGCTGAGTTCCCGGGTCTGTACAGCCGCTGTGCCTATTATGAGGCGTCCCCACCATCCCTGTGCTGAGTTCCCAGTTCTGTACCCCGCTGTGCCCATTATGAGGGGTTCCCACCACCCCTGTGTTGAGTTCCCAGGTCTGTACACCTGCTGTGCCCATTATAAGGGGTTCCCACCAGTGCTGAGTTCCCGGGTCTGTACACCTGCTGTGCCCATTATGAGGGGTTCCCACCATCCCTGTGCTGAGTTCCCAGGTCTGTACACCCGCTGTGCCCATTATGAGGGGTTCCCACCATCCCTGTGCTGAGTTCCCAGGTCTGTACACCTGCTGTGCCCATTATGAGAGGTTCCCACCATCCCTGTGCTGAGTTCCCGGGTCTGTACACCCGCTGTGCCCATTATGAGGGGTTCCCACCATCCCTGTGCTGAGTTCCCGGGTCTGTATACCCGCTGTGCCCATTATGAGGGGTTCCCACCATCCCTGTGCTGAGTTCCCAGGTCTGTACACCTGCTGTGCCCATTATGGGGATTCTCACCCTCTCTGCCAGATTTTTGGTTAATTCCTATGGACAATGTGGAGAGCGGCTATTTCATTCAAACAGGGACAGGTGAGTATGAGACTAATGACCCGTACACACGATCTGAATATCGGACGAAAACCATCATCCGAGGAAGAATCGCACGATTTTCGGATCGTGTGTACACTACTTTCGAGTGCCGATCACGACATCTGAAATTATTCGATCGGACAAGCATGAAAATTTTCATCGTAGGATACCAAATCGGACGATTTTCGTTTAGTCAGTATAGTTTTTCTTCCGAAAATACAATACAAATACATTACAACATGTGACATCACTTCTGATTTTTTTTTTCTGCCGTACGAGGATTTTCGTGACTTTAGTAACCTATTCAATTTGTACTTGTAACTATTAAGCAAAAAAAAAGTCATACGATCTGTCGTAAGATATTCGGATCGTGTGTACGGGCCATTAGAAGGGGGAGGGGGCTACCTTACCAAGGGTCCAGCTACATTTTCACACAATTAAAGTGGACGGTGGCTCTGTCTTCTGGTTAACATTAGCAGTCCTCTGTCTGATATCATTTGTTACTTGGGGAGACCCTTTCATTTATTTTCGATAAATTCGTTTTTTCTTTGCTTTCAATTAAATAATTTATGAATTGTTATTATTTTCCTCTATTCCTGGGTTCTGTGGAAGGGGCAATTGTTTGATTTGGTATCAAATTCTTCCAGGTACATCATCTGCATGGAGTTTGTACATTGTTTATTTGTAATTACCGTATTCATCGGCGGATACCGCGCACTTTTTTCCCCTTAAAATCAGGGGAAAATCGTGGGTGCGCGATATATACGCCGATCCCCGCTGTCTCTGAGCCGCTAGCCTAGAGCCAAGTGTACTGCGCACTCGGCTAGGCTCGGCCACGCTCGGCTCCGCCCACAGCCACGCGAGAGGAGCCGAGACAAGCCGAAAAGGAGCCGAACACACAGGAAATCCGGCTCCTCTCGGCTCGTGCCAAATCCAAAAACGAACACCGGACACGCTGGACGGAGACGGATACCTGGATGGAGGCCGCAGACGGACACCTCCAAGCTGCAGACGGATACGCTTGACGGACACCTCCAAAGCCGCAGATGGACCGTTATACGCCGGCACGCAGTATACCCCGATAAATACGGTAACTCCTCACAAACATTTCTGCTTCCCTCCCCACAATCCAAACATCCCTTAGTAGAATAATTAGCACCTGACCACGCCAATCATAATTAACCAATCATCAATCATCATCCACTAGTACAATAGATGTATAGGGTGCTGCAATAACCCGCACTCACTTTTCGATGCCGCGGTGGAGCCCAGCAGGAAGCACACACACAGGAGAGTCAGCATCTCGTCTTTTTTCAGTTATCACCTAGAAGATGTGTGTTATATTAATACAATTCACTGTAAACCAAAACCATGATTCATAAAATACAGACCTTCATGGGAAGTACCCCTCTGACACCCCAAAGGCAGGATAGCACCTCCAGAGGTAGGGGCGGGCTAGCATTTCACCCCAGGGCTGAGTCCATGGCTAAAATGAGGGGGCCAAGAAAGGATATTTGGCGAGACTGCAGACATGATACAAGAGATGGTCAGAGACTGCAGATGTGATACAAGAGATGGCCGGAGACTGCAGACATGATACAAGAGATGGTCAGAGACTGCAGACATGATACAAGAGATGGTCAGAGACTGCAGACATGATACAAGAGATGGTCAGAGACTGCAGACAGGATACAAGAGATGGTCAGAGACTGCAGACAGGATACAAGAGATGGCCAGAGACTGCAGACAGGATACAAGAGATGGCCAGAGACTGCAGACAGGATACAAGAGATGGCCAGAGACTGCAGACAGGATACAAGAGATGGCCAGAGACTGCAGACAGGATACAAGAGATGGTCAGAGACTGCAGACATGATACAAGAGATGGTCAAAAACTGCAGACATGATACAAGAGATAGTCAGAGACTGCAGACATGATACAAGAGATAGTCAGAGACTACAGACATGATACAAGAGATGGCCGGAGACTGCAGATATGACACAAGAGATAGTCAGAGACTACAGACATGATACAAGAGATGGCCGGAGACTGCAGATATGATACAGGAGATGGTCAGAGACTTCAGACATGATACAAGAGATGACCAGAGACTACAGGTATGCAACAAGATATGGTCAGAGACTGGGGACATGCAACAGAAGATGGTTAACAGCTACAAACATGCAACTGGAGATGGTCAGAGACTTCAGAAATACTACAAAAGATGTTCAGTGACTGTAGGCATGATACAAGAGATGGTCAGAGACTGTAGACATAGTACAGGAGATGGTCAGAGACTGCAGACATACTACAGGAGATGGTCAGAGACTGCAGACATGATACAGGAGATGGTCAGAGACTGCAGACATAGTACAGGAGATGGCCGGAGACTACAGACATGATACAAGAGATTGTCAGAGACTGCAAACATGATACAGGAGATGGTCAGAGACTGCAGACATGCAACCATAGATGGTTAGAGACTACAGACATGAAACAAAAGATGGCCATAGACTGCAGCTATGCAACAAGATATGGTCAGAGACTAGGGACATGCAACAGAAGATGGTTAACAGCTACAAGAACGCAACTGGAGATGGTCCGAGACTACAGAAATACTACAGAAGATGTTCAGACACTGTAGACATGATACAGGAGATGTTCAGACACTGCAGACATGAAACAGGAGATGGTCAGAGACTGCAGACATGATACAGGAGATGGTCAGAGACTGCAGACATGATACAAGAGTTGGTCAGAGACTGCACACATGATACAAGAAGCTTAAATGGTCTCAGAAGTTTGTTGAGAATCCTAATATCGCACTATTCACAGCAGAGAGCCTTGTCTCATATATGTACACCTATATATTAGAATATCCCTGTCCCATGCATGTCTCTGTCATCACTCACCTGTCCTCACCTGCCTGGTCACTGGATACACTTATCTTCCCTACTCCCTATATATAGAGTATATAGAGTTATATATAGCTGTGTGCGTATGTTAATCACACCTGCCTGCCAGATGTTGTATGGCAAAAATCCTAAAGAATTCAATGACATCATATTATAACCCAATGCCGTAACACCCCCCTCCCCCGCGTTCCTCCTCAGTCTGATGCATTATGGGCATCTGAAAAGAATATAAAAGATAATGTATAACTTTTACTGATCTTCATTTATTGCTATATTAACATATTCTTCTATTTGCTCCTCTAATACATATAACATAACATATTCTACATCGGCACCAAAATATGTTGAGATTGATATATTAGAACAGCGGTCTCCAAACTGCGGCCCAGGGACCAGATGTGGCCCTTTGCTTTCCTTTATCTGGCCTTTGGGGCACTAGTTCACCAATGACACCAATGATGGGGCACTATTTCCCCTACTGGCACCATCAGTGGGACACTATCTCTTTCATTCATACCAACAAATGGGGCACTATTCCTCCCAATAAACCAAGCATGGGGTATATTCCAGTCCGGTCCCCCTGTAGCCTGAAGGACAGTAAACTGGACCTTTTCTTAGAAAGTTTGGAGACCCCTGTATTAGAATATGGGTTTGTTTTGGTGTAAGGCATTTTTGCTGCCAAAGTAATATCAGCATTATAATTATGCTCTAAAGAAGAATTCCAGGATTAGGTTTAGGGTTGGGGTTAGGTTAATGGTTATGGATATGGATGTATGTAATGGGATAGGTTAAATGTCATGGATTTGGTTAAGGGTAATGGGTTAGATGGAAGTCTATGGATCCATTTTGGGGAATGTATTGAGGGTTACGTTTATGGTTATGGTGGATTAGGTTAAGAGTAATGGGCTAGAATGAGGGTTTGGGTTTTAGATTAGGCTGAGGGTTTTGAATTAGGTTGTGAGTTAGGGGCTAGGTTTATAAATATGGATTAGTTCGAGGGTAATGAGCTAGAATGAGGGTTGGGGGTTAGACTGGTGGTCTATGGATTAGGCTGAGGGCTTTGGATTGGGTTAAGGGTTATGGATTATGTTGAGGGTTACTGGTTAGGTTTATGGTTATAGATTGGCTTGAGCTCAATGGGATAGGTTGAAAGTTATGGATTGGGTTGAGAGAAACGGATTAGGTTGAGGGTTAGGGGTTAGGTTTATGGTTATGGATTAGGTTAAAAGTAATGGACTAGAATGAGAGTTTGAAGTTAAACTGAGGGTTTTGGATTAGGCTGAGGGTTTTGGATTAGGTTGAGAGTTAGGGGTTAGGTTTATAAATATGGATTCATTTGAGAGTGATGAGCTAGAATGAGGGTTGGGGGTTAGACTGGTGGTCTATGGATTGGGCTAAGGGTTTTGGATTGGGTTAAGGGTTATGGATTATGTTGAGGGTTATGGGTTAGGTTGATGGTTATAGATTGGCTTGAACTTAATGGGATAGTTTGAAAGTTATGGATTGGGTTGGGAGAGAAACGGATTAGATTGAGGGTTAGTGGTTAGGTTTATGGTTATGGATTAGGTTGAGAGTAATGGGCTAGAATGAGGGTTTGGGTTTTAGATTAGGCTGAGGGTTTTGAATTAGGTTGAGGGTTAGGGGTTAGGTTTATAAATATGGATTAGTTTGAGGGTAATGAGCTAGAATGAGGGTTGGGGGTTAGAATGGTGGTCTATGGATTAGGCTGTGGGTTTTGGATTGGGTTAAGGGTTATGGATTATGTTGAGGGTTACTGGTTAGGTTGATGGTTATAGATTGGCTTGAGCTCAATGGGATAGGTTGAAAGTTATAGATTGGGTTGAGAGAAACGGATTAGGTTGAGGGTTAGGGGTTAGGTTTATGGTTATGGATTAGGTTAAGAGTAATGGGCTAGAATGAGGGTTTGGGTTTTAGATTAGGCTGAGGGTTTTGAATTAGGTTGAGAGTTAGGGGCTAGGTTTAAAAATATGGATTAGTTTGAGGGTAATGAGCTAGAATGAGGGTTGGGGGTTAGACTGGTGGTCTATGGATTGGGCTGAGGGTTTTGGATTGGGTTAAGGGTTATGGATTATGTTGAGGGTTACTGGTTAGGTTGATGGTTATAGATTGGCTTGAACTCAATGGGATAGGTTGAAAGTTATGGATTGGGTTGAGAGAAACGAATTAGGTTGAGGGTTAGGGGTTAGGTTTATGGTTATGGATTAGGTTAAAAGTAATGGACTAGAATGAGAGTTTGAAGTTAAACTGAGGGTTTTGGATTAGGCTGAGGGTTTTGAATTACGTTGAGGGATAGCTGTTAGGTTTATAAATATGGATTAGTTTGAGGGTAATGAGCTAGAATGAGGGTTGGGGGTTAGACTGGTGGTTTTGGATTAGGCTAAGGGTTTTTGGATTGGGTTAAGGGTTATGGATAATTTTGAGGGTTAGGTTGATGGTTATAGATTGGCTTGAGCTTAATGGGATAGGTTGATTATGGATTGGATTGAGAGAAATGGATAAGGTTGAGGGTTAGTGGTTAGGTTTGTGGTTATGGATTAGGTTGAGAGTTATGGGCTAGAATGAGGGTTGGGATTGGATCAAGGATTCTGGATTAGGTTGAGGTTTAGGGGTTAGGTTTAGGTTTACAGTATTGGATTAGGTTGTGGGTTTTGTGCTAGGCTTAGGTAGTAGGCAATGTGTAAAAATCAAGGTTATGGGTTAGACTGAGGCTTTGGATTAGGCTGAGGGTTTTCGACTAGGTTGAAGGTTATAGATTAGGTTGAGGGCAATGGGTTAGAATGATGGTTATGAATTAGATTGAGGGTTAGCTAAATGGTTATGGATAAGGCTGAGTGTAATGGAATCAGTTAAAGGTTATGGATTGGATTAAGGGTAATGGGCTAGGTTCAGGTTTATGGATTCAGTTTGAAGGTTAGGGATTAGATTTATGGTTATGAATTAGGTTAATGGTAATGGACTAGAATGATGGTTACGGGTTAGACTGAAGGTTCTGGATTAAGCTGAGGGTTTTGGAATAATTTGGGATTTAAGGATTAGGTTGAAAGATTGATTGATGGTTCTGGATTGGGTGGAGGGTTTGGTTGAGGGCTATTATAAGCCTGAGGGTTAAAGGTTAGGTTGAGGGTTATTATAAGCCTTAGGGTTAGGGGTTAGGTTGAGGGTTATCAGTTAGGTGAGGGTTAGGGTGAGGATTAAGTATTGCAGGGTTGGGTTAACAGGGTGGTGCTGCCATAAGAGAAAATTTGCAGCATTTTTATATGAGTGAGTTATTAATGCTAAATGTTTCCCCATGAAGCTTTTAGAGATTAGGCTGAGGTTAAGGGGTAGCAGGCGATTGACCTGGTGCTTTGCTGGGGGAAAATCACTCAACCACCCCAAAAATGTTAGTTTTGAGTGATGCTGGTCCTTCACCACTTGCTGACCACCTAATGCACATATACGTCGGCAGAATGGCACCCCACCCGTGAGCTCCGGGACTGTGCCCATGGGACCCGCGGACTCGATGTCCGCCGGTGTCCTCGCGATTGTGTCACAGAGCTGCAGAACGGGGAGATGCCTATGTAACCAAAACCTTTCCCTGTTCTGTTTAGTGATAGGACACTGATCTACTGCTCTTTGTGATCGGGAGCAGTGATCAGTGTCATATAACTGGTAGCCCAGCCCCCACACAGTTAGAATCACTCCCTAGGACACACTTAACCCCTTCCTTGCCCCCTAGTGGTTAACCCCTTCCCTGCTAGTGTAATTTACACAGTAATCAGTGCATTTTTATAGCACCGATCGCTGTATAAATGACAATGGTCGCAAAATAGCTTCGAAAGTGTCTGATGTGTCTGCCATGATGTCGCAGTCACGATAAAAATCGCAGTTTGCCACCATTGCTAATAAAAACAAGTTAATAAAAAAAAATCCATATTTTGTACGCTTATTGCGATTTTTTTTTTTCTTACCAAAAATAAGTAGAAGAATACGTATCGGCCTAAACTGAGGAAAAAAATTGTTTTTATTATATATTTTTTGGGGGATTGTTATTATAGCAAAAACTAAAAAATATTGCTTTTTTTTTCAAAATTGTCGCTCTATTTTTGTTTATTGCGCAAAAAATAAAAAAACACAGAGGTGATCGAATATCACCAAAAGAAAGCTCTATTTGTGGGAAAAAAAGACGCCAATTTTGTTTGGGAGCCACGTCGCACGACCGCGCAATTGTCAGTTAAAGCGACGCAGTGCCGAATCGCAAAAAACGGCCCGGTCATTGGGCAGCCAAATCTTCCGGGGGTGAAGTGGTGCAGCTCTGTGCTGCTTTTGGTTCCTGGGTCTTCTTTTCCCAGGAACTCTGCAATGCGCGTCGGGACCCTTCGGGGTAAGACCGCGCTATATTAAAATACCTCTCAACTCAAGGTGCACACTGACTTCCTGACCTGTTGCTTGATGAAAGAAGCGAAGCATATGTCATTTACTGTATGTTGCATCTCCCAGCTGTCAGTCATCTATAACACAAGGTGTGCCAGGTTTTGTCCCCCTCTCGGGTTGGTGTGGTCACAAGGGCACAGAGATATCACAGAAGAACAGATAAGTTATCTTATCTGGGAGTTCCCCAGTTTATCTTTTTTGAGTTCGAAAGGATTAGTTATGATTACAGCTGTAAAAAAAAACACCTACTGATAAAGATGGCCATAAAATTATCATTACAAAACATAATGGTTTATTTGATGTATTGCATTATAAAACAGTATAAAACAAGGCAGAGGTTACTTTTTCTGTACGTCATTTACAGTGGCGGCCCATCCATAGGGGGCGCCCGGGTGCCGCCCCCCCTCCTGTAGTCACCAAAAAAACGGGCCCCTTAAGAATTTTTTTTCCCTTAAAATCACCTTCTCCCGCCGCTCTCCCACGCCCTCTGCCGCTAACCGGAGCCGTCAGTAGTGGCAGAGGCGATCCTTCTCCCTCTGTGGCATGTATACGAGTGAGGGGAAGATGGTCTCCATACCATAGCATGGCGGAAGCGACGTCAAAACGTCTATGGTGACTGAATTTATATCCGACAAATTTGATCTCCCTAATATATACTCCCCCTTGCGTTGCCTCTTGGGAGTTTTTGACCAAAAGCAATTGGATGTTGCAAATTTGCAAATTATTCCTTAGGATTCTCTATTTTGGGGCTCTGAAGCTCATAGCAAGGAGGTGGATCTATAGGGAACATCTGACTTTAGAGCAGTGGCGTAACGTGGGTTGTCAGTGCCTGGGGCGAGGCAAGTAATTTGCACCTCCCTGACCCATGGACTTACCTTTTTTCAGCTAGCTCCAATCTGGTCACCTGATCCACAGTGTGAGACAGCGGTGGCTGTAGGGAAGAGGAGAGTGTGCTTGATAATGACTGGTAAAGCCTGGAGTGGTGACATTGTGCATATGTTCCTATGTTCCATCTGTTGTTGGTGCTCCCTCCTCTCCACACTTGTGACAGCGCCCCTCTAAATCTTGCGCCCGGGGCGGTGGCTCCCCTGGCACCCCCCATGCTACGCCACTGCATTAGAGATATGGTTGAAGGCAGTGAATGCTAATATTTTTCTATATCATACAACGTATGAGGCCCGGGGGATCTCCAAAGAAGTTTAGGAAGGTCTGGTTTCGGTGGCTGGACTCGAAGGATACGTTGGAAGAGAGTGTGGATCACTGAATGATTCAGGGGTGAAGAGATGCTGCGAGATCATTATTTTTTGGTAGGCCCCAACTGAAGTTTGGGGGTACAAGTACAGCACACTGTTATAAAAGATTGGGTTTTAAAGCAATATATTCCATCTGCAATTGCCCATGGTTTTATGTACAGTATATAGTTATGTCACGTTAGGGGGTGGTTAGTAGATGCCTTGGTCTTTCTGGGGTTCGGGGGTCTTTGTGGCAGGTAAAGGGCATTCTGCTAATCTCCTACTGTTGTAAAAAAAAAAAACATATATAAATATAACTCATATATGGAAGATTATGTGAAATGTCCATATAGTGACTGTAACGGAACCCCCAAATAGGACAGTGGTTAACGCCGTTTAAGATATTCCATTCCCAAACCCAAGACAGCTATCGACACTCCACAGTCAGGCAAACGAACCCCAATAACGAGACACACAGCTCTGTTTGAGGTTCCACACGAATAGCCCCTTTATTGAGAAAATCAGGCTCTTATATACAGTTAGTAACCAAAATTAACAATGACTCAACTCCACCCACAACATACAATGGTTCCTAACGAGCCCCCTCAATACACATCTTTTAGTCAGACCTTCTGACTCCGGCTCCTGATGTAATTTACATGAGCTAATTAACTACAGCTGATGTCTCAGACACATGACCTTTAGACAGTCTGCTAACTCACAATACACATTTATCATCAATACACCTTCACACAATACAGGGTCAATTAGCACAACACAATCCTTAGACCATCCTAGATTCATTTACATCACAGTAGCAGACTTAATTACCACAGCCAACACACAATATATATACAATATATACAATTAAATCTGACTAGCCCAGACCATAGTGGGGTTCTCATTCACCCTGTGCCCCTATTAGAGACACAGGGTGATCTACACATAAGAGGCATCGGGGAGCTTTTGGGTCCCACGGGCCCTTCCGTTACAGTGACTTTTTCCCCAAGTTCGAGTGACATTCTGGCTGCCAGGCTGGTGAGAGAGGCCTGTCCAGGTGCACTATACCCACTCAGGCTGGAGTGGTGAAGAAGAAAGTGTCGTTGGAAGCAGGACTGTTTCCCTATTGCTCGCAACTGAATCTGTTATCTCCACTTTCGCTAACCCTCTATTCTTCACCAAGTTTTATTGTTTTTACCAGCTGGGTAATAAAGAGCACAGAAAAAGACACGTGGACATTCCTTTACTGCAACTTTCACCAATACCCCGAGACGGCGGAGGAACACGGGGTAACATGCCACCCGAACCAAACCAGCAGCTCCTTCGGGGGTAGTGCTACACCAGCAATTGCAGTTTACAACACTCACAGCTGCTGGCCATGCATGTATTTTGTTGGACCGCCAGCAGAGGGTATGCAAGGCAATCATTTTGGAACCCTAATTTAAAGTATAGGGGCCAGATTCTTGTACAGCCGCGTAAAATTGTGCGGGCGCAACGTATCTGATTTACGTTACGCCTCCGCAACTTACACGGGCAAGAGCTGTATTCTCAAAGCACTTGCCCCGTAACTTGCGGCGGCGTACCGTAAATCGGCCGGCGTTAGCCCGCCTAATTCAAACTTGGATCAGGGGGGCGTGTTTTATGTAAAACTACTGTGACCCGACGTGATTGACAATTTTGCGGAACGGCGCATGCGCCGTCCGTGGAATTTCCCGGTGTGCATTGCTCCAAAGTACGCCACAAGGACGTCATTGGTTTCGACGTGAACGTAAATGACGTCCAGTCCCATTAACGGACGACTTACGCAAACAACGTAACTTTTTCAAATTTCGACGTGGGAACGACGGCCATACTTAACATTGCTACGCCGCACTTATGCCTCATATAGCACGGGCAAGTATACGCCGGGAAAAGCCTAACGTAAACGTTGTAACTTTACTGCGTCGGCCGCGCGTACGTTCGGAAATTCGCGTATCTAGCTAATTTGCATACTCGACGCAGAATGCGACGGAAGCGCCACCTAGCGGTCAAAAAAAATTGCAGCTAAGATCCGACGGCGTAAGAGACTTACGCCTGTCGGATCTAATGGATATGTATGCGTAACTGATTCGAAGAATCAGGCACATAGATACGACGGGTCGGATTAGGACTTACGACGGCGTACATGGCGCTGTCGTAAGTCCTTTAAGAATCTGGCCCTAGGTATCTAATTTTTTTTTTTTTTTAAAGTACATATACAGTACTGTGCAAAAGTTTTAGGCAGGCATGAAGAAATTATGTAAAGTAAGAATGGTTTCAAAAATAAATATCTATTTGAATTATTTACTTTTATCAGTTTTCAAAATGCAATGAGAGAAACCTGAAGAAAAATCGAAATCAGTTCAATATTTGGTGTGACCGCCCCTTTTGGCTACAAACCAGCATCAATTCTTACACTTGCACAAAAGTAATTTTGTAGGTTTAGAGTCAGGTGTATGATTAACCAATTATTCCAGGCAGGGGCTAATGATCATCAATTTCATATGTAGGTTGAAAGACAATCATTAACTGTAACAGAAAAATCAGCGTAGGAGGCTTAAAACTGGGTGAGGAACAGCCAAACTCTGCTACTAAGAGGAGGTTGTGGAAGACAGTTTCATGTCACAGGTCATACACCATGGCAAAAGTGACCACTACACTGACCTACCTGAATCCTTCCCTAACCTACTTGATTCCTACACTGACCACTGCACTTCCTGATTTCTACACTGTCCACTACACTGACCTACCTGATTTCTATGCTGACCACTACACTGACCTACCTGATCCCTACACTGGCCATTACACTGACCTACCTGACCACTACACTGACCTGCCTGATTCTTACACTGAGATACCTGATCCCTACACTGACCACTACACTGACCTACCTAATTCCTTCATCAAGCACTACTCACAGCCCCCCCCCCCCCACACACACACATGTACAGTGTAGATTGAATGATTTTATTCACCTTTCCCTGGCCTCTATCATCATCAATCGAAGCAGGGCTCTCCCCAGCACCATGTACTGTTCTGGAGTCCCGCCACCCAGCCGCTCCTCAGTATCCCCTGCCAAGAGCTTCTCCAACAGCTGCTGTATGCTCTGCACCACCCCTCTCTCTTCACCGTACTCACACACACAGGCCCGGGAGTCGGGACATGCCTCATCGTTGGTATAGGGGGCCTGGGAAAGCATGCTGCACATGGCCACAACACAGCACACTGGGGGGGGGGGAGGGCACTGTAATAATTTTGTGCCCCCCCCCCCCAAATGCTGCGCCCAGGACGAGAATGGCAGCTGCCCCCTCCACGCTACACCACTGCACTCCGGGGACAAAACCGGGCACAGACTTGGTCCAGGGACAATGTCCTCAGTCCGGGGACTATCCCTGGAAATCAGGGACTTCTGGTCACCTTATTCTATAGGTGAAGCTCTATAGGTGAAGCTCTGTGAATGCAGACGCAGCAAAAAGTGGCTGTGCATACAGGACCTGTCTGCGTAGCCCTTAGGCTGGGTTCACACTACTACACTACTTTCATCCTACTTTGCTCTGTGTTCAATGTTTCCCTATGAGAGCGTCTTGTAGCGTCCTACACAAGTCGGTCCGACTTTGAAAATGCTCCCTGTACTACTTTTGGTCCTACATTGATCCTACTTCAGGCCCATTGAATATCATTGAAGTCGGACCAAAGTAGTATCCTGTTCATGAAAGTAGGATGGATGTAGGACCAATGTAGGATAAATGTAGGACCAATGTAGCAGAGCAAAGTAGGATGAAAGTAGTGTAGTAGTGTGAACCCAGCCTTCGGGGGATTTATCAAAACTAGAGCAGACATAATCTGGAGCAGCTGTGCATGGCAACCAATCAGCTCATAGCTTTCTTTTATAAAAGCTGGTGACAGAAGTTCTCCGTGAATCCTAATATCGCTTCATTCAAAATAGGCACATTAACCCATATACTGTATATCCTCCTATACATCGTAATAGCCCTGTACGTGTATCCACCACAGACCACGTCGCCATCACTCACCTGTTAGCCGCCAGTCACTGTATTAATTTATCTCCCCTTCTACTTGTGTATATATAGCTAAGTGTGTGTATTATCACATCGCGTGCCACCTGTTTTATTAATTTACAAGAACTCTCTGATATCATATAATCATTTAATTGAATGATCTCACATTAACTCCTTCCATACCATGCTCCTCTTTTCCTGGTCAGTGTGAGGCCTCGTACACACGACAGAGATTCTCGGCAGAATTCACCGAGAAACTCGGTCAAAACCCGGATTCTGCCGAGAATCTCTGTCGTCTGTACAGTTTTGGCTCGATGGAGCCGCCGAGGAACTTGACGAGAAAATAGAGAACATGTTCTCTATTTTCTCGTTGTCCTCGTTCTTCTATGGGAGAAGCCGGCCCGCCGAGCTCCTCGGCGGCTTCATCCCAAAACTCGACGAGGAACTCGACGTGCCAAGCACGTCGAGTTCCTCTGTCGTGTGTACGGGGCCTAATATATGGGCTACTGAAAGGGATACATGGTGTTAACATAAGAGGTAATATGTGGCTTCTATTTATCCTTTTTTATTATTCTAGTGATTACAATCTGCTCTTTACTCTTCTAATAACCCTTCCCATAATATATTTAACATCTGAATGCTCCTGACTGAAGCCCATATTTGATGAGTTGGATGGATATAAAACAACATCTTGTCAATTACATTTAAGGGCAGGTTTTACTATGTCAGTTGCCTGGCATATTGTATGTTGGCATATGTGGGTTAGGTTGAGGGTTAGGGATTGGGTTTAGGTGTTAGGTAGAAGGTAATGGGTTTGGTGGAAAGTTATGGGTTAGGTTGAGGGTTATGGGTTACATTGGAAATTAGGTTGAGATAAGCATTATGAATTAGGTTGAGGGTTAGAGGTTGGGTTGATGGTCAAGGATAAAGTTGAGAGTTAAGGGTTGGGTTGAGGGTTATGTATTAGGTTAAGAGTAAGGGGTTGGGTTGAGGGTTATGGATTAGGTTGAGGGTTAGGGGTTGGGTTGATGGTCAAGGATAAAGTTGAGAGTTAAGGGTTGGGTTGAGGGTTATGTATTAGGTTGAGAGTAAGGGGTTGGGTTGAGGGTTATGGATTAGGTTGAGGGTTAAAGGTTGGATTGATAGTCAAGGATAAAGTTGAGGCCCCGTACACACGACCGAGTTTCTCGGCAGAATTCAGCCAGAAACTCGGTCGGAGCTGGATTCTGCCGAGAAACTCGGTCGTGTGTACACTTTTCAGCGAGGAAGCCGACGAGGAACTCGTTGGGCCGAAAAGAGAACATGTTCTCTATTTCCTCGTTGTTCAATGAGGAAAGTCGGCCCGCCGAGATCTCGGCGGCTTCCACACTGAACTCGACGAGGAACTCGATGTGTTTGGCACGTCGAGTTCCTCGGACGTGTGTACGGGGCCTCAGATTTAGGGGTTGGGTTTAGGTGTTAGGTAGAAGGTAATGGGTTTGGTGGAAAGTTATGGGTTAGGTTGAGGGTTATGGGTTATGGTGAAAATTAGGGGTTGAGATAAGCATTATGAATTAGGTTGAGGGTTAGAGGTTGGGTTGATGGTCAAGGATAAAGTTGAGAGTTAGGGGTTGGGTTGATGGTCAAAGTAAAAGTTGAGAGTTCAGGGTTGGGTTTTAGGTTATGGATTAGTTTGAGTGTAGACATGTGCATGACGAAAAAATTAGTTTTGTTACATTTTGATTAGTTAATCTAGTTATTTTTTTAAGTTAAATTCGGTTGATTCGTTCAATTCGTTTTTGGAATTCGTATTCAGAATTTTCAAATTTTAGAATTTTCTTGGAATTTACAGATTTTTTGGTTTTGAACCGATCAAATCGATACATTTTTGAATAAGTCAAAAGGAAAATGTTATCTTGTTTTTGTTTCGAATGCCGCAAAGTGAACAAACAAAAGAAAAATCTTCATCAAATGATTATAATGACTCTTTAAATCACCTTTGGCTTAACAAAAACAGCATTATTTCGAAATGGTACTCTAATAACACACAGGGGCAGATCCACAGAGATCTGCACCCGCGCAGCGTATCAGAGATACGCTACACCGCCGTACCTTACCTGGCTTTAGTTCGAATCCTTAAAGATTTCGCGCCGTAAGTTAGTCTATCTCTGGTGGCGTAACGGCGCGTAATTCAAATCGGCGATTAGGGGGCGTGTTTCATTTAAATGAAGCGCGTCCCCGCACCGAATGAACTGCGCATGCGCCGTCCCTACATTTCCCGCCGTGCATTGCGCTAAATGACGTCGCAAGGACGTCATTTTTTTTAACATAGACGTGAATTACGTCCATCCCGATTCACGGACGACTTACGCAAAAAAATAAAAAAATTCAAAATAAACGCGGGAACGACGGCCATACTTAACATGGCAAGTCTAACTATACGCCGCAAAACACCAGCTTTAACTATACACCGGAAAAAGCCGACTAGAGACGACGTAAGAGAATGCGACGGCCGCGCGTACGTTCGTGGATCGTCGGAAATAGCTAATTTGCATACTCGACGCGGAAAACGACGAGAACTTCACCCAGCGGACGCCGAAGTATTGCATCTTAGATCCGAAGGCGTACGAAGCCATACGCCTGTCGGATCTAACCCAGATGCCGTTGTATCTTGGTTTGAGGATTCAAACCAAAGATACGACGCGGGAAATTTGAAAGTACGCCAGCGTATCAGTAGATACGCCAGCGTACTCGCTCTGTGGATCTGCCCCACAGTCTTTAATTTTCAGCAATATGTGTAGTTAGAATTCAACTGGAATTCAATGTAAAATCTGATTAAAATTTCAGTCCAATTTCCGAAATTCAGAGCATTCGGTAAAAAAAATTTATACTGTAATTCGGGTATTTGGATATATCCCACCCTCTGAATAACGAAAAATGTGGCCGAATATTAATTCAGAACGAAACAAACTGCACATGTCTAGTTGAGTGTTAGGGGTTGGGTTGAGGGTTATGTAATATGTTAAAGGTTATGGATTAGGTTGATGGTTAGGGGTTGGGTTGACGGTCATGGATACGATTGAGAGTTAGGGGTTGGGTTGAGGGTTATGGGTTAGGTTGAGGGTTAGGGGTTGGGTTAAGGGTTATGTAATAGGTTGAGGGTTATGGATTAGGTTGAGAGTTAGGGGTTGGGATGACGGTCATGGATAAAGTTGAGAATTAGGGGATGGGTTGAGGGTTATGAATTAGATTGATGGTTAGAGGTTAAGTTGAGGGTTATGGAGAAGGTTGATGGTTAGGGATTGTGTTAACAGTCATGGATAAGGTTGAGATGTAGTGGATGGGTTGAAAATTATGGATTAGGTTGATGGTTGGGGGTTGGGTTGACGGTCATGGATACGATTGAGAGTTAGGGGTTGGGTTAAGGGTTATGGATTAGGTTGATGGTTAGGGGTTGGGTTGATGGTCATGGATACGATTGAGAGTTAGGGGTTGGGTTGAGGGTTATGGATTAGGTTGAAGGGTTGGGTTGACAGTCAAGGATAAAGTTGAGAGTTAGGGGTTGGGTTGAGGGTTATGAATTAGGTTGATGGTTAGGGATTGCGTTGACAGTCATGGATAAGGTAGAGATGTAGTGGTTGGGTTGAAGGTTATGGATTAGGTTGATGGTTGGGAGTTGGGATGAAGATTATGGATCTGGTTGAGGGTTAGGGGTTGGGTTAAGGGTTATGTAATAGGTTGAGGGTTATGGATTTGGTTGAGGGGTTGGGTTGACGGTCATGGATAAAGTTGAGAGTTAGGGGTTGGGTTGAGGGTTATGAATTAGGTTGATGGTTAGGGGTTAAGTTGAGGGTTACGAATAAGGTTGATGGTTAGGGATTGCGTTGACAGTCATGGATAAGGTAGAGATGTAGTGGTTGGGTTGAAGGTTATGGATTAGGTTGATTGTTGGGAGTTGGGATGAGGATTATGGATCTGGTTGAGGGTTAGGGGTTGGGTTAAGGGTTATGTAATAGGTTGAGGGTTATGGATTAGGTTGAGGGGTTGGGTTGACGGTCATGGATAAAGTTGAGAGTTAGGGGTTGGGCTGAGGGTTATGAATTAGGTTGATGGTTAGGGGTTAAGTTGAGGGTTACGAATAAGGTTGATGGTTAGGGATTGCGTTGACAGTCATGGATAAGGTAGAGATGTAGTGGTTGGGTTGAAGGTTATGGATTAGGTTGATGGTTGGGAGTTGGGATGAGGATTATGGATCTGGTTGAGGGATAAGGATTGGGTTGAGTGTTATGTATTAGGTTGAGGGTTACAGATTAGGTTGAAGGTTAAGGGTTAGATAGAGAGTCACGGGTTAAGTTAAGGCAGGCATGTCCAATGTCCAGCCTCAGGCCAATTGCGGCCCGCATTCCAGTTTAATGTGCCCTCCCCTGGTAATTTGGATATATATCTTTTGTTGTCACAAAAGATATAATACATATTTTTTGGCGCTGCCTTGGAGGGCACAGGGAGGGGGCGGGACAAGTGTTGTCAGATTACATACAGGAGAATCTCCTGTTTACTCGGCAGCGTCTCTAATGGGAAGTCCCGTCTCCTGGGCGGCCATTGGACGACTGTTCTGTCTATCTTATGAGGAGGGACTTTGTATTAAAGAGGCCACCGTGTACACAGGTGATTCTCCTGTATGTTATTTGATTGCACTTGTCCCCTCCGAGGCTGCAGATGGGCATCGATCAGGCTGCACTGATGGCAATGGTGAGGCTGCATTCAGAGGCTGCATTCATGGCAATTGTGAGGCTGCATTCATGGCAATGGTGAGGCTGCATTCGTAGCACATGTGAGGCTTCATTCATGGTAATGGTGAGGCTGCATTTATGGCAATGGTAGGGGTGCATTCATGGCACATGTGAGTTTGCATTCATGGCAATGATGAGGCTGCATTCATGGCAATGATGAGGCTGCATTCATGGCAATTGTGAGGCTGCATTCATGGCAATGGTAAGGCTGCATTCGTAGCACATGTGAGGCTTCATTCATGGCAATGATGAGGCTGCATTCATGGCAATGATGAGGCTGCATTCATGGCAATGGTGAGGCTACATTCATGGCAATGGTGAGGTTGCATTCCTCCACCCTAAAACGATCCCTGCCTCACCACCTTAAATCAAACCCCCCTCCCTGCCCCTCCATCCTAAAACGACCCCCCACCTCTACACCCTAAACAAACCCCCTTCCCTGCCCCACAACCCTAAAATGACCTCCCCTCCCTCCCCCTCCACCCTAAAAAAAACCCTCCCTGCCCCTTTACCCTAAAATGACCCCCCCTCACTGCCTCTCAACCCTAAACAATAACCCCCCCTCCCTGCCCGTCCACTCTAACAACGCCCCCTCCCTGCCCCCCCAACATAAAACGACCCCCCCCTCCCTGCCTCTCCATCCTAAACAAACCCCCCTCCCTGCCCCTCCACCCTAAAATGACCCCTTGCCACTTCACCCTAAACAGTAACCTCCTCTCCATCCTAAACAAAACCCTCCTCTCTACCCCTCCACCCTAAAAGGACCCCCCTCACTGCCCCTCCACCCTAAACAAACCCCCCCTCCCTGCCTCCCCACCTTAACAATAACCCCCTCCCCACCTTTAATAAATTGAGCACTGAGTTATATAAAAGTAAATGCTCTCCATGGATGCGGACTTGTGTCCTCGGCTCATCCTGACCTAGGAGTGGCTGTTTATGGGATATATCGCTGTTTGCTGGACACCGTCCATCGCCCTACAACATGTAATCTGCAACCCGTGTGAATGGAACAGATGGAACGCTGACACATTGATAATAATTCAGATGGCTGGTGAAAGCTCAGGGGGGGTGGGGTGGAGGGGGGGCTCATTTCTGTAAGCAATATCTTACAAGAGCATTATGTGAAATCCTGCAGCGTGGAAAGAAAGGTGTCACACCAGTAACTGATACGCAGCAGCGAAACTGAACTAGAGAAATCCTCCACAAGATCCAAATAGATACCGTATTTATCGGCGTAATATACGCGCCGACGTATAACACGCGCCCCAATTTAAGAGGGAAGTTTCAGGAAAAATGTTTTTTTTTTTTTTTTATGGTCAGTGTCCATCTTCAGCCTCAATGCAGCCTAATCTGTGCCCATCTCCAGCCTAAATGCAGCCTATGCACCCATCTCCAGCCTAAATGCAGCCTATGCACCCATCTTCAGCCTAAATGCAGCCAATGTGCCCATCTTCAGCCTAAATGCAGCCTATGCACCCATCTCCAGCCTAAATGCAGCCTATGTACCCATCTTCAGCCTAAATGCAGCCTATGCACCCATCTTCACCCTAAATGCAGCCTATGTGCCCATTTGCAGCCTAAATGCAACCTATGCACCCATCTTCAGCCTAAATGCAGCCTATGTGCCCATCTCCAGCCTAAATGCAGCCTATGCACCCATCTTCAGCCTAAATGCAGCCTATGTGCCCATCTCCAGCCTAAATGCAGCCTATGCACCCATCTTCAGCCTAAATGCAGCCTATGCACCCATCTTCAGCCTAAATGCAGCCTATGCACCCATCTTCACCCTAAATGCAGCCTATGTGCCCATTTGCAGCCTAAATGCAGCCTATGCACCCATCTACAGCTTAACCACTTAAGGACCACCCCATGTACATATACGTCCACAATATGGCACGTACAGGCACATGGGCGTATAGGTACGTCCTCGCCTATTAGCGGGTGGGGGGTCCGATCGGGACCCCCCCCGCTACATGCGGAGGTCGGGTCCGCTCGGGGAGCGATCCGGGACCACGGCGCGGCTATTTGTTTATAGCCGCTCCGTCGCGATCGCTCCCCGGAGCTGAAGAACGAGGAGAGCCGTGTGTAAACACGGCTTCCCCGTCCTTCACTATGGCGGCGCATCGATCGTGTCTTCCCTATAAAGGGAATGACGCGATCGATGACGTCATTCCTACAGCCACACCCCCCTACAGTTGTAAACACACACTAGGTGCACCCTAACTCCTACAGCGCCACCTGTGGTTAACTCCCAAACTGCAACTGTCATTTTCACAATAAAGAATGCAATTTAAATGCATTTTTTGCTGTGAAAATGACAATGGTCCCAAAAATGTGTCAAAATTGTCCGAAGTGTCCGCCATAATGTCGCAGTCACGAAAAAAATTGCTGATCGCCGCCATTAGTAGTAAAAAAAAAATAAAAAATAAAAATGCAATAAAACTATCCCCTATTTTGTAAACACTATAAATTTTGCGCAAACCAATCGATAAACGCTTATTGCGATTTTTTTTACTAAAAATAGGTAGAAGAATACGTATCGGCCTAAACTGAGGAAAAAAAATGTTTTTATATATGTTTTTGGGGGATATTTATTACAGCAAAAAGTAAAAAATATTGCTTTTTTTTCAAAATTGTCGCTCTATTTTTGTTTATAGCGCAAAAACTAAAAACCGCAGATGTGATCAAATACCACCAAAAGAAAGCTCTATTTGTGGGGAAAAAAGGACGCCAATTTTGTTTGGGAGCCACGTCGCACGACCGCGCAATTGTCTGTTAAAGCGACGCAGTCCCGAACTGTAAAAACACCTTGGGTCTTTAGGCTGCATATTGGTCCGGGGCTTAAGTGGTTAAATGCAGCCTATGCACCCATCTTCAGCCTAAATGCAGCCTATGCACCCATCTTCACCCTAAATGCAGCCTATGTGCCCATTTGCAGCCTAAATGCAGCCTATGCACCCATCTTAAGCCTAAATGCAGCCTATGCACCCATCTTCAGCCTAAAATCAGCCTATGCACCCATCTCCAGCCTAAATGCAGCCTATGTGCCCATTTGCAGCCTAAATGCAGCCTATGCACCCATCTTAAGCCTAAATGCAGCCTATGCACCCATCTTCAGCCTAAAATCAGCCTATGCACCCATCTCCAGCCTAAATGCAGCCTATGCACCCATCTCCAGCCTAAATGCAGCCTATGCACCCATCTTCAGCCTAAAATCAGCCTATGCACCCATCTCCAGCCTAAATGCAGCCTATGCACCCATCTCCAGCCTAAATGCAGCCTATGCACCCATCTTCAGCCTAAATGCAGCCTATGCACCCATCGGTGGAAAAAGGTTCGTCTCCGAGCTGGGTTGGCTGGGGGCCGGTTATGGTTAATGGTTCCGCAGTGTAAGGTTAAAGAAAGGAAGGTTAAGCCGGGTTACCGTCAAAGACCAAGAAGCTGGGTTATTATTAAAAGTTGTTTATTACGTTTGGATTTATTCACTGCCTGATTTTCACGTTTGCTTGTGAGTGGTTATTTTGGAGGATTTGTAATAGAAGTGTTATTAAAATTGTTTTACAATATCACACTATTGTGCACTTCTTTTCCTTTATCCATGTGAAAACCGCCCTGGATTGCACTGCCTGGAAACGGATACCTACCTGTTTGATCCTTGGGATCCTACCTAAAACTTGAGTGCGGTGAGTGCGCAGTCTATAAGGGTGGTGGATTCACTTTCAACACTTGGGTGGAAGAATATTAGAAGATTTCTTTTGTGATATGATCACTTACTAATCACAGTTTCATTGGATCCATCAAATTCACGGACTCATAGACTTTTATTCATTGTTTTTGTGCAGTTTTTTTGATTGATTTTGCACTGATTGATTTTTTTCACATATAAGGTGTTAACCACTTTAGCCCCGGGCCCGTTTTTCAGAGTCGGTGTTTACGAGACAAAACCATTTTATTTTTGCTAGAAAATTACTTAAAACCCCCAAACATTATATATATTTTTTTCTAACACCCTAGAGAATAAAATGGCAGTCACTGCAATACTTTTTGTCACACCGTATTTGCGCAGCGGTCTTACAAGCGCACTTTTTTTGGAAAAAAATCACTTTTTTAAATTAAAAAATAAGACAACAATAAATTTGGCCCAATTTTGTTATATATTGTGAAAGATAATGTTACGCCGAGTAAAATGATGCCCAACATGTCACGCTTAAAAATTGCGCCCGCTCGTGGCATGGCGTCAAACTTTTCCCCTTAAAAATCTTGATAGGCGACGTTTAAAAAATTCTACAGGTTGCATTTTTTGAGTTACAGAGTAGGTCTAAGGCTAAAATGAATGCTCTCGCTCTAACGATCGCGGCGATACCTCACTTGTGTGATTTGAACACCGTTTTCATATGTGGGCGCTACTCGCGTATGCGTTCGCTTCTGCGCGCGAGTTTATTTTATTTTATTTTATTTTTTATTTTATTTATTTTTATTTATTTTATTACTTTTTACACTGAAAAAAAAATTGATCACTTTTATTCCTATTACAAGGAATGTAAACATCCCTTGTAATAGAAAAAAGCATGACAGGTCCTCTTAAATATGAGATCTGGGGTCAAAAAGACCTCACATCTCATATTTAGACTAAAATGCAAAAAAAAAATAAAAAATTTGGAAATGTAATTTTTTTAAATGACCAAAAAAAAATTTGTCTCTTTAAGAGGCTGGGCGGGACTGACGTTTTGACGTCACTTCCGCCCAGCGGAGCTATGGGGACGGGCGAAGGAGATTTTTCCTTCAGTCTCGTCCCCGCTCAGCTGCCGGATGGTCGCGATCTCCTCCGCCGCTACCGACGGCTACGGTAAGCGGCGGAGGGCGCGGGAGAGCGGCGGGAGGGGGGTGCCCCTCTGCCGCCACCGACAACGGCGATCTCGCGGCGAATCCGCCGCGGAGACCGCCATTATCGTTAACACGGCCGCCCACAGAAGAGATGAATATCTCGATTGTGGCAGCAGCTGCTGCCGTTACCGAGATATTCATCTCTAAAGTGCCGACGTATAACGACGGTGGGCGGTCGGCAAGTAGTTAATCATTTTATCTGTTTATTCAGTTAAATTGTTTATGTGATTAAGAGTTTTTCCACATGCGCTGCTTTGTTTACACATATTGACACATTGTACACTGAGGTGTCATTATAGGTATTGTTTGTCACATTTATATTTTCGTTACGTAAGAGCAGCAGCTACACTTCACTACTATTTTATTAATATTTTTTTGTTTATCCCCAGTTGAGCGCAGTGGGGGTGGTTCATAGAGGGCCTTGTTTTTTACCACCATTTTTTTCATGTTTATTAAATTGTTAAGGAATAAAGTTGGGGTGATTAAATTATTTTATTTAAAATGATTTATGTTTAAAAATAAAAATTGGCTGTCGTGGCCATTTTTTACTCCAACAATGTGTGTCTCTCGTTAATCTAGAAGGGGGGTAAGGTAATGGTAACAAATGGGGGTTTGATGGTTTGGGGGGTAATTGGGCTATCCGAATTACACTGGTCATGTCATCTATATAGAAGAAGTTCTGAGCAGCAGCACAGTCCAAAATTTTGTTTTGCCTTTTATTAAAAAATGGACATCAAAAATACAGACAGAAGAGCTGACACTCTTTCACACAAACAAACTAGTTAGTAACAGTTTGTTAGTGTGAAACGCGTCAGTTCTCCTAGTTTGCATTGTTACATGCATTGCCAGCACCTGTGGCTTCTAATCTGGAGGAGAGGCTTTTTACCTTTGCTTGAACTTCCTGGAGCGGTGATATCCCTTTCAACACAGTGGCTAAGTGGTTAGCTCTGACGCCCGGCAGCACAAGGAACCATGGCCCTACTGTCTAAAGTTTGCATGTTCTCCCTGTACCTGCATGGCACACGCCAAAGACATGTTGGTACGTAAATTGTGGTCCTAGTTTATGAAAATTTGGAAAGCACTTGAAATTGCCGTCACTGTAAATCTGAGGGGTAGATCTGAAATGAGGGGAAGCTCTGCTGATTCATGTGCAAGCTAAAATGCTGTTTTTTATTTTCCTTGCATGTCCCCCCGCGGATCTACAGCGACTGCACTTCCATGTGCACTATCAGCGCAATTTCAAGTGCACTTTGCTCTTGTAGTGCAAAGTGGATTTGCCTTAATTAAATAACCCCCCAAAGTGACACTTTCTGGGGACCAGTGACACCAATACAGTGATCAGTGCTAAAAATATGCACTGTCACTGTACTAATGACACTGGCTGGGAAGGGGTTAACATTAGGGGCAATCAAAGGGTTAAATGTGTGCCTAGCTAATGTTTCAGTGTTGTGGGGAGGTACTTTTTCTAGTGGAAGGTATGGGTCAGTGTTTCTGCTTTACAGAAACACAGGATCCATGTCTTCTGTACTGACAGAACAGCAAGGTCCAAAAACGATCCATGGGCCAGATTCACATACAATTGGACAGGCGCAGCGTATCAGAGATACGCTACGCCGCCGTATCTTACCTAGCGTAAATTCGAATCCAGGAAGAATTCGTAAGTTACGGCGGCGTAGTGTTTTTCTGGCGGCGTATTTGAAATTGGGCGGGTTGGGGGCGTGTTTCATTTAAATGAAGCGCGTCCCCGCGCCGAATGAAATGCGCATGCGTCGTTCCTAAATTTCCCGCCGTGCATTGCGCTAAATGACGTCGCAACGACGTCATTTTTTAAACTTAGACGTGACTTACGTCCATCCCTATTCACGGACGACTTACGCAAAAAAAAAAAAAAATTAAAATTTCGACGCAGGAACGATGGCCATACTTTAACATGGCAAGTCTATCTATACGCCGCAAAATAGCAGCTTTAACTATACGCCGGAAAAAGCCGACTAGAGACGACGTAAGAGAATGCGACGACTGGGCGTATGTTCGTGGATCGGAAAAAGCTCATTTGCATACCCGACGCGGAAAACGACGCAAACTCCACCCAGCAGACGCCGAAGTGTTGCATCTGCGATCCGAAGCCGTACGCCTGTCGGATCTTACCCAGATGCCGTCGTATCTTGGTTTGAGGATTCAAACTAAAGAAACGACGCGGGAAATTTGAAAGTACGCCGGCGAATCATAGATACTCCGGCGTACTCTCACTGTGGATCTGCCCCCATGTCTTTATGGACCTTGCCTTGTGCACTGGTGCGCAGTCATGTTGGAACAGGAAGGGGCCATCCCCAAACTGTTCCCACAAAGTTGGGCACATGAAATTGTCCAAAATGTCTTGGTAGGCTGACGCCTTAAGAGTTCCTTTCACTGGAACTAAGGGGCCAAGCCCAACCCCTGAGGAGCCAAGCCCAACCCCTGAGGAGACAAGCCCAACCCCTGAAAAACAACCCCACACCATAATCCCCCCTCCACCTAATGATTTGGACCAGTGCACAAAGCAAGGTCCATAAAGACATGGATGAGCGAGTTTGGGGTGGAGGAACTTGACTAAGTCCTGACCTCAACCCGATAGAACACCTTTGGGATGAATCAGAGTGGAGGCTGTGAGCCAGGTCTTCTCTCTAACATCAGTGCCCTGACCTCACAAAGGCTCTTCTGGAAGAACGGTCAAGCATTCCCATAGACACACTCCTAAACCTTGTGGACGGCCTTCCCTGAAGAGTTGAAGCTGTTATAGCTGCAAAGGGCGGGGCCAACTCAATATTGAACCCTACAGACTAAGACTGGGATGCCATTAAAGTTCATGTGCGTGCGAAGGCAGGCGTCCCAATACTTGGTAATATAGCGTAGTTGACTATAGTTCTCCTTTCAAAAAGCCTTTAATTTTGTTTTAATCAGTTCCGGACCGCCGCATGTAGATATACGTCGGCAGAATGGCACGGACAGGCACATCAACGTACCTGTACGTGCCTGCCTAGACGTGGGTCGGGGGTCCGATCGGGACCCCCCCCCCGCTACATGCGGCGGTCGGATACCCACGGGGAGCGATCCGGGACGAGGGCGCGGCTATTCGTTTATAGCCGCTCCGTCGCGATCGCTCCCCGGAGCTGAAGAACGGGGAGAGCCGTATGTAAACACGGCTTCCCCGTGCTTCACTGTGGCGGCGTATCGATCGAGTGATCCCTTTTATAAGGGAGACTCGATCGATGACGTCAGTCCTATAGCCACACCCCCCTACAGTTGTAAACACACACAAAGTGAACACTAACTCCTACAGCGCCCCCTGTGGTTAACTCCCAAACTGCAACTGTCATTTTCACAATAAACAATGCAATTTAAATGCATTTTTTGCTGTGAAAATGACAATGGTCCCAAAAATGTGTCAAAATTGTCCGATGTGTCCGCCATAATGTCGCAGTCACGAAAAAATTCTCTGATCGCCGCCATTAGTAGTAAAAAAAAAATAATTTATAAAAATGCAATAAAACTATCCCCTACTTTGTAAACGCTATAAATTTTGCGCAAACCAATCGATAAACGCTTATTGCGATTTTTTTTACCAAAAATAGGTAGAAGAATACGTATCGGCCTAAACTGAGGAAAAAATATTTTTTATATATGTTTTTGGGGGATATTTATTATAGCAAAAAGTAAAAAATATTGAATTTTTTTCAAAATTGTCGCTCTATTTTTGTTTATAGCGCAAAAAATAAAAACCGCAGAGGTGATCAAATACCACCAAAAGAAAGCTCTATTTGTGGGGGAAAAAGGACGCCAATTTTGTTTGGGAGCCACGTCGCACGACGGCGCAATTGTCTGTTAAAGCGACGCAGTGCCGAATTGTAAAAACCCCTTGGGTCATTTAGCTGCATATTGGTCCGGTCCTTAAGTGGTTAATATAAAAGAATCAGACAGGCATTGTAGCTGCAGATTTTATTATGAGGAGAGGATACACAGAAAATTGGGAGCTGATACAGATGAGGGTAAGTTAGACAGATGACAGGGGGGAGGGGAGAGGGGGGGGGGGTGCGATACTCTGCAGCCCAGGTCGGCACAGCGGTCTGGAAATCACTTGTTGCAGTGGACGCAGTTGCTGTAGGGGGAGTCCCAGTGGAAGCCGATGGCGTCGATGGCGTAGCCGGAGCTTCCGCTGATGTATCTCAGGTAGGTGTCGGGGAACAGGGGGGAGCCGTTGAAGGCCGTTCCGGTGTCTTTGCCGAAATTGAAAACGCGCCCCTTGTTGGTGGTAAATTTCAGCGTGCGGACAAAGGAGTTATATTTCCCGGATACCTGGCTGATGTGCTCTCCGGGGTGAAGGAAAATTTCCTCCATATCACCGGATGAGCCCCCACGGTACTCTGACCACGTGGTCCCATATCGCACCTGGATCCTGCGGAGGGAACAAATCGACGTCATTGTTCAGAAGATAAATAGAGAAAGAATACAATATACAATTGTAACAGAATATGAATAAAACTGCCATAAGCCCCAGGTTACCTGCCATCTGATTCCCATTGCTGCTGCCAGTGCCGCAGCTATAGCGGGAGTGATGGGCGTGCCATGCCGCCAGAATTACATTGCTTCCCATGTGTGAAATCTGCCGTTTTCAATTCCCCCAAAAATCACAAGATGTGGGAATTGGTTTAACCACTTCAATTCCCGGGCAATTTTACCCCCTTCCTGCCCAGGCTAATATTCTCTCAAACTTTGACAGGGACCCTGATATAAGGGTCGGCTCTAATAGGGACCCTGATGTAAGGGGGGCTCTAATGGGGATCCTTATGTAAGGGTTGACTAATAGGGACCCTGATGTAAGGGGGTGACTCTAATGGGGATCCTGAAGTAAAGGGGACTCTAATGGGGATCCTTATGTAATGGGGACTCTAATGGGGATCCTTATGTAAGGGTTGACTAATAGGGACCCTGATGTAAGGGGGGGACTCTAATGGGGATCCTGATGTAAAGGGGACTCTAATGGGGATCCTGATAAAAAGGGGGGATCTGATGTGGACCCTGATGTAAGGGGGACTCTAATGGGGATTGTGATGTAAGGGGAGAGTCTATTTGGGACCCTGATGTAAGAGGTGGTCTAATGGGAACTCTGATGTAAGTGGTGGTCTAACAGGGACCCTGATGTAAGTGGTGGTCTAACAGGGACCCTGATGTAAGGGGTGGTCTAATAGTGACCCTGATGTAAGGGGGGAGTCTAATGGTGATCCCGATGTAAGGGGGCACTCTAATTGGGGCCCTGATGTAAGGGGGGAGTCTTATGGTGACCCTGATGTAATGGGGGACCCTAATAGGGGCCCTGATATAAGGGGGGAGTCTAATGGTGACCCTAATGTAAGGGGGACTCTAATTGGGATCCTGGTGTAAGGGGGGAGTCTAATGGTGACCCTGATGTAAGGGGGGGGGGGGCTCTTAAGAGAACCCTGATGTAAGGGGGGACTCTAATGGGGATTCTGGTGTAAGGGCGTAGTCTGCTGTGGACCCTGATGTAAGGGGGGACTCTAAAAGGGACCCTGATATAAGGGTGGACTCCTAAGGGAACCCTGATGTAAGGGGGGAGTCTAACTGGGGCCCTAATGTAAGGGGGGTCTAATGGGGACTCTGATGTAAGGGGTGGTCTAACAGGGACCCTGATGTAAGGGGGGAGTCTATTGGTGACCCTGATGTAAGGGGGGACTCTAATTGGGGCCCTGATGTAAGGGGGAGTCTAATGGCGACCCTGATGTAAGAGGGGACTCTAATTTGGGCCCTGATGTAAGGGGGGAGTCTAATGGTGACCCTGATGTAAGGGGGGACTTTAATTGGGGCCCTGATGTAAGGGGTGGTCTAATAGTGACCCTGATGTTAGGGGTGGTCTAATAGTGACCCTGATGTAAGGGAGGAGTCTAATGGTGAACCTGATGTAAGAGGGGACTCTAATTGGGGCCCTGATGTAAGAGGGGAGTCTAATGGCGACCCTGATGTAAGGGGGACTCTAATTGGGGCCCTGATGTAAGGGGGGAGTCTAATAGTGACCCTGATGTAAGGGGGGAGTCTAATGGCCACCCTCATGTAAGGGGGACTCTAATTGGGGCGCTGATGTAAGGGGTGGTCTAATAGTGACCCTGATGTAAGGGGTGGTCTAATAGTGACCCTGATGTAAGGGGTGGTCTAATAGTGACCCTGATGTAAGGGGTGGTCTAATAGTGACCCTGATGTAAGGGGTGGTCTAATAGTGACCCTGATGTAAGGGGTGGTCTAATAGTGACCCTGATGTAAGGGGTGGTCTAATAGTGACCCTGATGTAAGGGGGGAGTCTAATGGTGAACCTGATGCAAGGGGGGAGTCTAATGGTGAACCTGATGTAAGAGGGGACTCTAATTGGGGCCCTGATGTAAGGGGGGAGTCTAATGGTGAACCTGATGTAAGGGGGGAGTCTAATGGTGAACCTGATGTAAGAGGGGACTCTAATTGGGGCCCTGATGTAAGGGGGGAGTCTAATGGGGATGTAAAAGGCAATCTAATGGGGATCAGACCTCCTCCAAAGGTCCCTCAATTTTTTGGCGGGCCCTTTCAGGGGTCTGTGTGCCATTTCTTTATATTAAATAGAAGCCAATGGGGGAAGATTGATTTTCCATCAGTTGTAACTGTCACGGCTCCCGGTACACGTTCCTGGGGGAGTGCCCTGAGCATTTTGATTGGACAGATTTGGCTCCCATTGGGTTCCAGCTGAGCTCAGTGATAACAGAGAAAAGAGACGGACACTGAGCCCCCCCCCCCCACATGTAGTATTAGTATGAAGCTGAAGAGAAAAGGAAAAACTGCGGCGCGCGTCTCACCCGGAGATGTAGAGACGGTTGTTACGAATTCTCAGGGCTGTGATTGGTCCGTCCAATTGGTTTCCGGATTGTGAAAATCGCTTTCCGCCCCCACCGCCATATTCACCAGAGTACGAGGAGCTGCGCTGCTGAGCTGAGGGATAAAGGAGGCAAAACAGCTGTGACATCACTATACTCTGTACATCATATATTATGCAGGAGTGACATCATCACTCTCCACATATAAGATCTGTTCTATAAGAGTGACATCACTATTTTCTATATACAGTATATATATATTATACAGAAGTGACATCACCGTCCTCCAGATATAAGATACCATAGAAGAGGGACATGGGATGTGAAGAGGAGAGGAGAGGGGAGGGGAGGGGAGGGGAGGAGAGGAGAGGGGAGGAGAGGGGAGGGGAGGAGAGGAGAGTGGAGGGGAGGGGAGGAGAGGGGAGGGGATGGGAGGGGAGGAGAGGAGAGGGGAGGAGAGGAGAGGAGAGGGGAGGAGAGGAGAGGGGAGGGGAGGGGAGGGGAGGGGAGGGGAGAGGGGAGGGGAGGAGAGGGGAGGAGAGGGGAGGGGAGGGGAGGAGAGGGGAGGAGAGGAGAGGGGAGGGGAGGGGAGGAGAGGGCAGGGGAGGGGA